>NW_027675447.1:480000-485000 GCF_965601325.2 Salmo salar
TGTGTAGTGTGTGTATATCATTGTGTAGTGTGTGTGTGTAAATATTGTGTAGTTGGGGTGGGTTGTGTGTTGCCCCACTATGTTTCTCTCATGATTTCCCATGCTGTTGTCTCCAGCCTACGACCTGCCCCAGAGCCCCAACCAGGCCCAGCTGTTCTATGGTAACCTGAGTAAGGTGGTGTTGTCAGTGCTGGGAAGCACAGAGACCTTGGACTCTGGAAGGAGCGGCCTCCATGTCCAGCCATCGTTAGCTGTCACCAGGAGAGGTTCGGAGGCTGACAGGTACTAGGGAGAAATATCATACATTAAGGAAAGAACATAATCAAATTAAATGTATTTATAAAGCCCTTCTTACATCAGCTGATATCTCAAAGTGCTGTTACAGAAACCCAGCCTAAACCCCCCCCCCCCCCCCCCCCCCCCCCCCAAAAACAGGAAGCAACTAACTAGCGTATAATCATATGAATGTTTTCCTCTAACACCTTATTTGGTTCCTAGAGTGTTTCTCTCTCTGCTTAGAACATACGGGCACTGTTTACACAGGCAGACCAATTCTGATCTTTTTCTGCCAATAATTGGGCACCCTGAGTAGATAGATGCAGTCAATGGCGGCTGTTTTCCCCCAGACACGGATAAAGTCTCTGTGAGTCCTAGACTAGAACATTTACTGAAAGGAGAATCTACATTTTGAAATGGCTTTTTAGTCCAGGACTACACTTCATCTGTGTCTGAGGAACCGGCCCCATCATGTCTGTAACAAATCTGATCCTGGTCCTCCAAACACATTCTGTTTAAGGTATACTAACGGTATGATAAAGGATAATTCTGTTAAGGTATACTAACGATATGATAAAGGATAATTCTGTTAAGGTATACTAACGGTATGATAAAGGGATAATTCTGTTACGGTATACTAACGGTATGATAAAGGGATAATTCTGTTAAGGTATACTAACGGTATATTCTGTTAAGGTATACTAACGGTATGATAAAGGGGTCATTCTGTTAAGGTATACTAACGGTATGATAAAAGGATAATTCTGTTAAGGTATACTAACGGTATGATAAAGGATAATTCTGTTAAGGTATACTAACGATATGATAAAGGATAATTCTGTTACGGTATACTAACGGGATAATTCTGTTAAGGTATACTAACGGTATGATAAAGGATAATTCTGTTACGGTATACTAACGGGATAATTCTGTTACGGTATACTAACGATATGATAAATGATAATTCTGTTAAGGTATACTAACGGTATGATAAAGGATAATTCTGTTAAGGTATACTAACGGTATGATAAAGGATAATTCTGTTAAGGTATACTAACGATATGATAAAGGATAATTCTGTTAAGGTATACTAACGGTATGATAAAGGATAATTCTGTTAAGGTATACTAACGATATGATAAAGGATAATTCTGTTAAGGTATACTAACGGTATATTCTGTTAAGGTATACTAACGGTATGATAAAGGGATAATTCTGTTAAGGTATACTAACGATATGATAAAGGATAATTCTGTTAAGGTATACTAACGGTATGATAAAGGATAATTCTGTTAAGGTATACTAACGGTATGATAAAGGGATAATTTGGGATTTTGTCAATGAGGCCCTTTTATTTACTTCCCAGAGTCAGATGCCATTTGTATGTTTCATACGAGCGTTTTTGAAGGAATTCGCTTACTAGCGCAGTTGCTAACTAGCGCTAGCACAACGACTGGAAGTCTATGGGTAGCATGGTAGCATGCTAGCAGATACCCATTGACTTCTGGTCATTGCGCTAGTGCTAGTTAGCATTGGCTCCATACTGGACAGAGATTCATAAACATGTTATCCGCGAGTTCACCTGACTGGGGAAGGTGATACTGGGCCTTCAGAAAGTATTCACACCCCTGGACTTTTTAACACATTTTGTTCTCTTCAAAACTATTTACACAACATACTCTAATGTCAAAGTGGAAGAAAAATTAAAACATTTTGTATAAAAGTTATAAAAAATAAAACACCATCTTGATTAGATAAGTGTTGAACCGAACCCCCCTGAGTCAATACATGTTAGAATCACCTTTGGCTGTGATTACAGCTGGGAGTGTTTCTGGGTAAAAGTCTCTAAGAGCGATTACTGCTGTGAGTGTTTCTGGGTAAAAGTCTCTAATATCGATTACTGCTGGGAGTGTTTCTGGGTAAAAGTCTCTAAGAGCGATTACTGCTGGGAGTGTTTCTGGGTAAATCTAAGAGCGATTACTGCTGTGAGTGTTTCTGGGTAAATCTAAGAGCGATTACTGCTGGGAGTGTTTCTGGGTAAATCTAAGAGCGATTACTGCTGTGAGTGTTTCTGGGTAAATCTAAGAGCGATTACTGCTGGGAGTGTTTCTGGGTAAATCTAAGAGCGATTACTGCTGGGAGTGTTTCTGGGTAAATCTAAGAGCGATTACTGCTGGGAGTGTTTCTGGGTAAATCTAAGAGCGATTACTGCTGGGAGTGTTTCTGGGTAAATCTAAGAGCGATTACTGCTGTGCAGTGTTTCTGGGTAAATCTAAGAGCGATTACTGCTGTGAGTGTTTCTGGGTAAAATCTAAGAGCGATTACTGCTGTGAGTGTTTCTGGGTAAATCTAAGAGCGATTACTGCTGTGAGTGTTTCTGGGTAAATCTAAGAGCGATTACTGCTGTGAGTGTTTCTGGGTAAATCTAAGAGCGTTCCAACACCTGGATTGTGCAACATTTGCCCCGTTCTTCTTCTTCGTGTTCTGTCAAATTGGTTGTTGATCATTGCTAGACAACCATTTTCAGGTCTTGTCATAAGATTTTTAAGCAGAATTGGGTCAAAACCGTAAACTTGGCCACTCAGGAACATTCACTGTCTTCTTGGTAAGTAACTCCAGTGTAGATTTGGCCTTGTGTTTTAGGTTATTGTCCTGCTGAAAGGTGAATTCATCTCCCAGTGTCTGGTGGGAAGCAGACTGAACCAGGGTTTCCTCTAGGACTTTGCCTGTGCTTAGCTCCATTCCATTTCTTTTTATCCTAAAGAACTCCCCAGTCCTTAACTATGACAAGCATACCCATAACATGATGCAGCCACCACCATGCTTAAAAATATGAAGTGGTACTCAGTGTGTTGTGTTGAATTTGCCCCAAACAACACTTTTTCTATTCAGGACAAAAAGTGAATTGCTTTGCCACATTTTATTTTGCAATTTTACTTTAGTGCCTCGTTGCAAACAGGATACATGTTTTGGAATATTTGTATTCTGTACAGGCTTCCTTCTTTTCACTCTGTCATTTAGGTTTCTATTGTGGAGTAACTACAATGTTGTTGATCCATCCTCAGTTATCTCCTATCACAGCCATTAAACTCTAACTGTTTTAAAAAGTCAACATTGGCCTCATGGTGAAATCCCTGAGCGGTTTCCTTCCTCTCCGGCAACTGAGTTAGGAAGGACGCCTATATCTTTGTAGTGACTGGGTGTATTGATACACCATCCAAAGTGTAATTAATAACTTCACCAAGCTCAAAGGGATATTCAATGTCTGCTTTTTGAAATTTTTACCCATCTACCAATAGGTGGCCTTTGCGAGACATTGGAAAACCTCCCTTTGTGGTTGAATCTGTGTTTGAAATTCACTGCTCGACTGAGGTACCTTTACAAATAGTTTCATGTGTGGGGGTACAGAGATGAGGTAGACATTCATAAATCATGTTAAACTCTATTATTGAACAGAGAGTGAGTCCGTCCAACTTCTTATGGGACTTGTTGAGCACATTTTTACTCCTGAACTTATTTAGGCTCCTTTCCGTAACAAAGGCGTTGAATACTTATTGACTCGAGACATTTCAGCTTTTTTATTTTTACTTAATTTGTAAAAATGTCTAAACATCAATCCTCTTTGACATGATGGGGTGTTGTCTGAAGGCCTGTGACCAATCGAAATGTTGTAAATATTAAAATCAGGCTGTAAGGCTCTGTAAATGGCTTTATTGACAAAATCCCAAAGTATCCCTTTAATGGTTATATAACGTTGTAGTGGTGTTAATGGTTATATAACGTTGTAGTAGGGGTGTTAATGGTTATATAACGTTGTAGTAGTGGTGTTAATGGTTATATAACGTTGTAGTAGGGGTGTTATACTAACAGTATGGTGTTAATGGTTATATAACGTTGTAGTGGGGGTGTTAATGGTTATATAATGTTGTAGTAGGGGTGTTAATGGTTATATAACGTTGTAGTGGGGGTGTTAATGGTTATATAACGTTGTAGTAGGGGTGTTAATGGTTATATAACGTTGTAGTGGGGGTGTTAATGGTTATATAACGTTGTAGTAGGGGTGTTAATGGTTATATAATGTTGTAGTAGGGGTGTTAATGGTTATATAACGTTGTAGTAGTGGTGTTAATGGTTATATAATGTTGTAGTAGTGGTGTTAATGGTTATATAATGTTGTAGTAGTGGTATTAATGGTTATATAACGTTGTAGTGGGGGTGTTAATGGTTATATAACGTTGTAGTAGGGGTGTTATACTAACAGTATGGTGTTAATGGTTATATAATGTTGTAGTGGGGGTGTTAATGGTTATATAACGTTGTAGTAGGGGTGTTAATGGTTATATAACGTTGTAGTAGTGGTGTTAATGGTTATATAACGTTGTAGTAGTGGTGTTAATGGTTATATAATGTTGTAGTAGGGGTGTTAGTGGTTATATAACGTTGTAGTGGGAGTGTTATACTAACAGTATGGTATTAATGGTTATATAACGTTGTAGTGGGGGTGTTAATGGTTATAAAACATTGTAGTAGTGGTGTTATACTAACAGTATGGTATTAATGGTTATATAACGTTGTAGTGGGGGTGTTATACTAACAGTATGGTGTTAATGGTTATATAACGTTGTAGTAGGGGTGTTAATGGTTATATAACGTTGTAGTGGGGGTGTTATACTAACAGTATGGTGTTAATGGTTATATAACGTTGTAGTGGGGGTGTTAATGGT
>NW_027675447.1:490000-592722 GCF_965601325.2 Salmo salar
ATAAACCAGGTGACTGTATTACTAGGGGGGTTTTACCAGGTGACTATATAACCAGGGGTGATGAACCAGGTGACTATATTACTAGGGGGGGTTTACCAGGTGACTATATTACTAGGGGGGGTTTACCAGGTGACTATATTACTAGGGGGGGTTTACCAGGTGACTATATTACTAGGGGGGGTTTACCAGGTGACTATATTACCAGGGGGGTTTACCAGGTGACTATATAACCAGGGGTGATAAACCATCGTTTTTGTTTTCCCAGGTCCCACCTCCAGATCCTCATCAGTCCTAATCCGTCCCTAGCAACCAGGACTTCCATGTTTCCATGGAGTGGCCAGATCTATGTCCAGTGTGACAATCAACAGAAGGTAGTGATGATGTAGTGGGGCCCCTCAATGTCTTGATGTGGTGGGGTCCCCCTCAATGTCTTGATGTGGTGGGGTCCCCCTCAATGTCTTGATGTGGTGGGGCCCCTCAATGTCTTGATGTGGTGGGGCCCTCAATGTCTTGATGTGGTGGTGGGGCCCCTCAATGTCTTGATGTGGTGGTGGGGCCCCCCTCAATGTCTTGATGTGGTGGTGGGGCCCCCCTCAATGTCTTGATGTGGTGGGGTCCCCCTCAATGTGTTGATGTGGTGGGGTCCCCCTCAATGTGTTGATGTGGTGGTGGGGCCCCTCAATGTCTTGATGTGGTGGTGGGGTCCCCCTCAATGTCTTGATGTGGTGGTGGGGTCCCCCTCAATGTCTTGATGTGGTGGTGGGGCCCCCCTCAATGTCTTGACGTGGTGGGGTCCCCCCTCAATGTCTTGACGTGGTGGTGGGGCCCCCCTCAATGTCTTGATGTGGTGGTGGGGCCCCCCTCAATGTCTTGACGTGGTGGTGGGGCCCCCCTCAATGTCTTGATGTGGTGGTGGGGCCCCCCTCAATGTCTTGATGTGGTGGTGGGGCCCCCCTCAATGTCTTGATGTGGTGGTGGGGCCCCCCTCAATGTCTTGATGTGGTGGTGGGGCCCCCCTCAATGTCTTGATGTGGTGGTGGGGCCCCCCTCAATGTCTTGATGTGGTGGTGGGGCCCCCTCAATGTCTTGATGTGGTGGTGGGGTCCCCCTCAATGTCTTGATGTGGTGGTGGGGCCCCCCTCAATGTCTTGATGTGGTGGTGGGGCCCCCCTCAATGTCTTGATGTGGTGGTGGGGCCCCCCTCAATGTCTTGATGTGGTGGTGGGGCCCCCCTCAATGTCTTGACGTGGTGGGGTCCCCCCTCAATGTCTTGACGTGGTGGGGGCCCCCCTCAATGTCTTGACGTGGTGGTGGGGGCCCCCCTCAATGTCTTGACGTGGTGGTGGGG
The DNA here is from genome assembly GCF_965601325.2 of Salmo salar. Taxonomy (NCBI): domain Eukaryota; kingdom Metazoa; phylum Chordata; class Actinopteri; order Salmoniformes; family Salmonidae; genus Salmo; species Salmo salar. The sequence goes on from NW_027675447.1 coordinate 491,349, forward strand.
CCCCCCTCAATGTCTTGACGTGGTGGTGGGGCCCCCCTCAATGTCTTGACGTGGTGGTGGGGCCCCCCTCAATGTCTTGACGTGGTGGTGGGGCCCCCCTCAATGTCTTGATGTGGTGGTGGGGCCCCCTCAATGTCTTGATGTGGTGGTGGGGTCCCCCTCAATGTCTTGATGTGGTGGTGGGGTCCCCCTCAATGTCTTGATGTGGTGGTGGGGCCCCCCTCAATGTCTTGATGTGGTGGTGGGGCCCCCCTCAATGTCTTGACGTGGTGGTGGGGCCCCCCTCAATGTCTTGACGTGGTGGGGCCCCCCTCAATGTCTTGATGTGGTGGTGGGGCCCCCCTCAATGTCTTGACGTGGTGGGGTCCCCCCTCAATGTCTTGACGTGGTGGGGGCCCCCCTCAATGTCTTGACGTGGTGGTGGGGGCCCCCCTCAATGTCTTGACGTGGTGGTGGGGCCCCCCTCAATGTCTTGACGTGGTGGTGGGGCCCCCCTCAATGTCTTGACGTGGTGGTGGGGCCCCCCTCAATGTCTTGACGTGGTGGTGGGGCCCCCCTCAATGTCTTGATGTGGTGGTGGGGCCCCCTCAATGTCTTGATGTGGTGGTGGGGTCCCCCTCAATGTCTTGATGTGGTGGTGGGGTCCCCCTCAATGTCTTGATGTGGTGGTGGGGCCCCCCTCAATGTCTTGATGTGGTGGTGGGGCCCCCCTCAATGTCTTGACGTGGTGGTGGGGCCCCCCTCAATGTCTTGATGTTATTTTCTCTCCTCCTGCTGTCCAGTTCATCAAAATCCAGATTCGTCAGGACCTGGCTCTGGATGTATCAACCGCCCCATCAGACCAGAGCCTGGCCCCCCTTCCCCCTCAGACTGCTAGCCCCATGCCCACCACCATGCTGCCCCCATCAAACCAGAGCCTGGCCCCCCTTCCCCCTCAGACTGCTAGCCCCATGCCCACCACCATGCTGCCCCCTGCAGACCAACCCCCCCAGACCCAGACGGCTCCAGCCACGGTAGAGATCAGTAACCGCACCATCGTGTTTCCTGCCACGCCCTCAGGAGACGCCTCAGGTAGGAGACAATCTCTGACTCTCAGCGTTACTGGGACATGTCTATAATCTCTGACTCCCAGCGTTACGACACGTCTATAATCCCAGCGTTGGGACACGTCTATAATCCCAGCGTTGGGACACGTCTATAATCCCAGCGTTGGGACACGTCTATAATCCCAGCGTTGGGACACGTCTATAATCCCAGCGTTGGGACACGTCTATAATCTATCACTCCCAGCATTACTCAGTTTTGGGACATGTCTATAATCTCAGCGTTGGGACACGTCTATAATCCCAGCGTTGGGACACGTCTATAATCCCAGCGTTGGGACACGTCTATAATCCCAGCGCTGGGACACGTCTATAATCCCAGCGTTGGGACACGTCTATAATCCCAGCGTTGGGACACGTCTATAATCCCAGCGCTGGGACACGTCTATAATCCCAGCGCTGGGACACGTCTATAATCTATGACTCCCAGCATTACTCAGTTTTGGGACATGTATATAATCCCAGCGCTGGGACACGTCTATAATCCCAGCGCTGGGACACGTCTATAATCCCAGCGCTGGGACACGTCTATAATCCCAGCGCTGGGACACGTCTATAATCTATGACTCCCAGCATTACTCAGTTTTGGGACATGTCTATAATCTCAGCGTTGGGACACGTCTATAATCCCAGCGTTGGGACACGTCTATAATCCCAGCGCTGGGACACGTCTATAATCCCAGCGCTGGGACACGTCTATAATCCCAGCGCTGGGACACGTCTATAATCCCAGCGCTGGGACACGTCTATAATCCCAGCGCTGGGACACGTCTATAATCCCAGTGCTGGGACACGTCTATAATCCCAGCGCTGGGACACGTCTATAATCTATGACTCCCAGCATTACTCAGTTTTGGGACATGTCTATAATCTCAGCGTTGGGACACGGCTATAATCCCAGCGTTGGGACACGTCTATAATCCCAGCGTTGGGACACGTCTATAATCCCAGCGCTGGGACACGTCTATAATCCCAGCGCTGGGACACGTCTATAATCCCAGCGCTGGGACACGTCTATAATCCCAGCGCTGGGACACGTCTATAATCCCAGCGCTGGGACACGTCTATAATCCCAGCGTTGGGACACGTCTATAATCCCAGCGTTGGGACACGTCTATAATCCCAGCGCTGGGACACGTCTATAATCCCAGCGCTGGGACACGTCTATAATCTATGACTCCCAGCATTACTCAGTTTTGGGACACGTCTATAATCCCAGCGCTGGGACACGTCTATAATCCCAGCGCTGGGACACGTCTATAATCCCAGCGCTGGGACACGTCTATAATCCCAGCGCTGGGACACGTCTATAATCCCAGCGCTGGGACACGTCTATAATCTATGACTCCCAGCATTACTCAGTTTTGGGACACGTCTATAATCCCAGCGTTGGGACACGTCTATAATCCCAGCGTTGGGACACGTCTATAATCCCAGCGCTGGGACACGTCTATAATCCCAGCGTTGGGACACGTCTATAATCCCAGCGCTGGGACACGTCTATAATCCCAGCGTTGGGACACGTCTATAATCCCAGCGTTGGGACACGTCTATAATCCCAGCGTTGGGACACGTCTATAATCCCAGCGCTGGGACACGTCTATAATCCCAGCGCTGGGACACGTCTATAATCTCTGGAGTTTGCCGTTACCAGTCAATAGCCCCGTTTCCCCTCTAGATAATACGAAATGCTGTGTGTGTTCGTGAAGAATGTTCCAGTGTTTTGACCTACGAGGCCGTCTCTTCCTTCGTCAGAGTCCTCTGTGGAGGTGGAGAATAGAGGACAACAGGTGAGGTGGTACCTGTCTTCCTTCGCCCCTCCCTATGTAAAGGGGGTGGACAGCAGTGGGGATGTGTACCGGGCCACCTACACAGCTTTCAGGTGTCCCCGAGTCTCTGGAATCCTGGGAGCTAACGACAAGATGCAGGTGAATTATCCCATCATCATCTCTTTGGGGGGTTACTGACCACCCAGCTTTACCCAGTCACACCCCTGGTCCCAGAACATACCTTTATTAGGGGGGGGTTACTGACCACCCAGCTTTACCCAGTCACACCCCTGGTCCCAGAACATACCTTTATTAGGGGGGTTACTGACCACCCAGCTTTACCCAGTCACACCCCTGGTCCCCAGAACATACCTTTATTAGGGGGTTACTGACCACCCAGCTTTACCCAGTCACACCCCTGGTCCCAGAACATACCTTTATTAGGGGGGTTACTGACCACCCAGCTTTACCCAGTCACACCCCTGGTCCCAGAACATACCTTTATTAGGGGGTTACTGACCACCCAGCTTTACCCAGTCACACCCCTGGTCCCAGAACATACCTTTATTAGGGGGTTACTGACCACCCAGCTTTACCCAGTCACACCCCTGGTCCCCAGAACATACCTTTATTAGGGGGGTTACTGACCACCCAGCTTTACCCAGTCACACCCCTGGTCCCAGAACATACCTTTATTAGGGGGGGTTACTGACCACCCAGCTTTACCCAGTCACACCCCTGGTCCCAGAACATACCTTTATTAGGGGGGGGTTACTGACCACCCAGCTTTACCCAGTCACACCCCTGGTCCCAGAACATACCTTTATTAGGGGGGTTACTGACCACCCAGCTTTACCCAGTCACACCCCTGGTCCCAGAACATACCTTTATTAGGGGGGGGTTACTGACCACCCAGCTTTACCCAGTCACACCCCTGGTCCCAGAACATACCTTTATTAGGGGGGGGTTACTGACCACCCAGCTTTACCCAGTCACACCCCTGGTCCCAGAACATACCTTTATTAGGGGGGGGTTACTGACCACCCAGCTTTACCCAGTCACACCCCTGGTCCCAGAACATACCTTTATTAGGGGGGGGTTACTGACCACCCAGCTTTACCCAGTCACACCCCTGGTCCCAGAACATACCTTTATTAGGGGGGGGTTACTGACCACCCAGCTTTACCCAGTCACACCCCTGGTCCCAGAACATACCTTTATTAGGGGGGTTACTGACCACCCAGCTTTACCCAGTCACACCCCTGGTCCCAGAACATACCTTTATTAGGGGGGTTACTGACCACCCAGCTTGACCCAGTCACACCCCTGGTCCCAGAACATACCTTTATTAGGGGGGTTACTGACCACCCAGCTTTACCCAGTCACACCCCTGGTCCCAGAACATACCTTTATTAGGGGGGGGTTACTGACCACCCAGCTTTACCCAGTCACACCCCTGGTCCCAGAACATACCTTTATTAGGGGGGGGGTTACTGACCACCCAGCTTTACCCAGTCACACCCCTGGTCCCAGAACATACCTTTATTAGGGGGGGGTTACTGACCACCCAGCTTTACCCAGTCACACCCCTGGTCCCAGAACATACCTTTATTAGGGGAGGGTTACTGACCACCCAGCTTTACCCAGTCACACCCCTGGTCCCAGAACATACCTTTATTAGGGGGGTTACTGACCACCCAGCTTTACCCAGTCACACCCCTGGTCCCAGAACATACCTTTATTAGGGGGGGGGGGTTACTGACCACCCAGCTTTACCCAGTCACACCCCTGGTCCCAGAACATACCTTTATTAGGGGGGGTTACTGACCACCCAGCTTTACCCAGTCACACCCCTGGTCCCAGAACATACCTTTATTAGGGGGGGTTACTGACCACCCAGCTTTACCCAGTCACACCCCTGGTCCCAGAACATACCTTTATTAGGGGGTTACTGACCACCCAGCTTTACCCAGTCACACCCCTGGTCCCAGAACATACCTTTATTAGGGGGGGTTACTGACCACCCAGCTTTACCCAGTCACACCCCTGGTCCCAGAACATACCTTTATTAGGGGGGGTTACTGACCACCCAGCTTTACCCAGTCACACCCCTGGTCCCAGAACATACCTTTATTAGGGGGGGTTACTGACCACCCAGCTTTACCCAGTCACACCCCTGGTCCCAGAACATACCTTTATTAGGGGGGGTTACTGACCACCCAGCTTTACCCAGTCACACCCCTGGTCCCAGAACATACCTTTATTAGGGGGTTACTGACCACCCAGCTTTACCCAGTCACACCCCTGGTCCCAGAACATACCTTTATTAGGGGGTTACTGACCACCCAGCTTTACCCAGTCACACCCCTGGTCCCAGAACATACCTTTATTAGGGGGGTTACTGACCACCCAGCTTTACCCAGTCACACCCCTGGTCCCAGAACATACCTTTATTAGGGGGTTACTGACCACCCAGCTTTACCCAGTCACACCCCTGGTCCCCAGAACATACCTTTATTAGGGGGTTACTGACCACCCAGCTTTACCCAGTCACACCCCTGGTCCCAGAACATACCTTTATTAGGGGGGGTTACTGACCACCCAGCTTTACCCAGTCACACCCCTGGTCCCAGAACATACCTTTATTAGGGTTACTGACCACCCAGCTTTACCCAGTCACACCCCTGGTCCCAGAACATACCTTTATTAGGGGGGTTACTGACCACCCAGCTTTACCCAGTCACACCCCTGGTCCCAGAACATACCTTTATTAGGGGGTTACTGACCACCCAGCTTTACCCAGTCACACCCCTGGTCCCAGAACATACCTTTATTAGGGGGGGTTACTGACCACCCAGCTTTACCCAGTCACACCCCTGGTCCCAGAACATACCTTTATTAGGGGGGGTTACTGACCACCCAGCTTTACCCAGTCACACCCCTGGTCCCAGAACATACCTTTATTAGGGTTACTGACCACCCAGCTTTACCCAGTCACACCCCTGGTTCCAGAACATACCTTTATTAGGGGGTTACTGACCACCCAGCTTTACCCAGTCACACCCCTGGTCCCAGAACATACCTTTATTAGGGTTACTGACCACCCAGCTTTACCCAGTCACACCCCTGGTCCCAGAACATACCTTTATTAGGGGGTTACTGACCACCCAGCTTTACCCAGTCACACCCCTGGTCCCAGAACATACCTTTATTAGGGTTACTGACCACCCAGCTTTACCCAGTCACACCCCTGGTCCCAGAACATACCTTTATTAGGGTTACTGACCACCCAGCTTTACCCAGTCACACCCCTGGTCCCAGAACATACCTTTATTAGGGTTACTGACCACCCAGCTTTACCCAGTCACACCCCTGGTCCCAGAACATACCTTTATTAGGGGGTTACTGACCACCCAGCTTTACCCAGTCACACCCCTGGTCCCAGAACATACCTTTATTAGGGGGTTACTGACCACCCAGCTTTACCCAGTCACACCCCTGGTCCCCAGAACATACCTTTATTAGGGGGTTACTGACCACCCAGCTTTACCCAGTCACACCCCTGGTCCCAGAACATACCTTTATTAGGGGGTTACTGACCACCCAGCTTTACCCAGTCACACCCCTGGTCCCAGAACATACCTTTATTAGGGTTACTGACCACCCAGCTTTACCCAGTCACACCCCTGGTCCCAGAACATACCTTTATTAGGGTTACTGACCACCCAGCTTTACCCAGTCACACCCCTGGTCCCAGAACATACCTTTATTAGGGTTACTGACCACCCAGCTTTACCCAGTCACACCCCTGGTCCCCAGAACATACCTTTATTAGGGGGGTTACTGACCACCTAGCTTTACCCAGTCACACCCCTGGTCCCAGAACATACCTTTATTAGGGTTACTGACCACCCAGCTTTACCCAGTCACACCCCTGGTCCCAGAACATACCTTTATTAGGGGGTTACTGACCACCCAGCTTTACCCAGTCACACCCCTGGTCCCAGAACATACCTTTATTAGGGGGGGGGTTACTGACCACCCAGCTTTACCCAGTCACACCCCTGGTCCCAGAACATACCTTTATTAGGGGGGGTTACTGACCACCCAGCTTTACCCAGTCACACCCCTGGTCCCAGAACATACCTTTATTAGGGGGGGGTTACTGACCACCCAGCTTTACCCAGTCACACCCCTGGTCCCAGAACATACCTTTATTAGGGTTACTGACCACCCAGCTTTACCCAGTCACACCCCTGGTCCCAGAACATACCTTTATTAGGGGGGGGTTACTGACCACCCAGCTTTACCCAGTCACACCCCTGGTCCCAGAACATACCTTTATTAGGGGGGGTTACTGACCACCCAGCTTTACCCAGTCACACCCCTGGTCCCAGAACATACCTTTATTAGGGTTACTGACCACCCAGCTTTACCCAGTCACACCCCTGGTCCCAGAACATACCTTTATTAGGGGGGGTTACTGACCACCCAGCTTTACCCAGTCACACCCCTGGTCCCCAGAACATACCTTTATTAGGGGGTTACTGACCACCCAGCTTTACCCAGTCACACCCCTGGTCCCAGAACATACCTTTATTAGGGGGGTTACTGACCACCCAGCTTTACCCAGTCACACCCCTGGTCCCAGAACATACCTTTATTAGGGTTACTGACCACCCAGCTTTACCCAGTCACACCCCTGGTCCCAGAACATCATCTCTCCTCCTGTTGAACTCCTCCTGTCTCCCCTCCTCCTGTTGAACTCCTCCTGTCTCCTCTCCTCCTGTCTCCCCTCCTCCTGTTGATGTCCTCTCTCCTCCTGTCTCCTCCAGGTGCCCATCACCTTCTTGCCGAGGGACCGAGGGGACTATGCTCAGTTCTGGGACCTGGAGTGTCACCCAGTGGCTGAGCCTCAGCACAAGACCAGGATCCGCTTCCAGCTCTGTGGCACTGTGGGTAGACTGTTATAGGACATCATTATACTGCCAGGAGTCGGTCTGTAGACTGTTATAGGACATCATTATACTGCCAGGAGACTGTTATAGGACATCATTATTCTGCCAGGAGACGGTCTGTAGACTGTTATAGGACATCATTATACTGCCAGGAGACTGTTATAGGACATCATTATACTGCCAGGAGACTGTTATAGGACATCATTATACTGCCAGGAGACTGTTATAGGACATCATTATACTGCCAGGAGTCGGTCTGTAGACTGTTATAGGACATCATTATACTGCCAGGAGACTGTTATAGGACATCATTATTCTGCCAGGAGTCGGTCTGTAGACTGTTATAGGACATCATTATACTGCCAGGAGACTTGTTATAGGACATCATTATACTGCCAGGAGTCGGTCTGTAGACTGTTATAGGACATCATTATACTGCCAGGAGACTGTTATAGGACATCATTATACTGCCAGGGGACTGTTATAGGACATCATTATACTGCCAGGACGCGGTCTGTAAAGGTAGACGGTCTGTAAAGGTAGACTGTTATAGGACATCATTATACTGCCAGGAGTCGGTCTGTAGACTGTTATAGGACATCATTATACTGCCAGGACACGGTCTGTAGACTGTTATAGGACATCATTATACTGTCAGGAGACTGTTATAGGACATCATTATACTGTCAGGAGACTGTCTGTATGTAGACTGTTATAGGACATCATTATACTGCCAGGAGTCGGTCTGTAGACTGTTATAGGACATCATTATACTGCCAGGAGACTGTTATAGGACATCATTATACTGTCAGGAGACTGTCTGTATGTAGACTGTTATAGGACATCATTATACTGCCAGAAGGCGGTCTGTAGACTGTTATAGGACATCATTATACTGCCAGGAGACGGTCTGTAAAGGTAGACTGTTATAGGGCATCATTATACTGCCAGGAGTCGGTCTGTAGACTGTTATAGGACATCATTATACTGCCAGGAGACTGTTATAGGACATCATTATACTGCCAGAAGGCGGTCTGTAAAGGTAGACTGTTATAGGGCATCATTATACTGCCAGGAGACGGTCTGTAAAGGTAGACTGTTATAGGGCATCATTATACTGCCAGGAGTCGGTCTGTAGACTGTTATAGGACATCATTATACTGCCAGGAGACTGTCTGTAGACTGTTATAGGACATCATTATACTGCCAGGAGACTGTTATAGGACATCATTATACTGCCAGGGGACGGTCTGTAGACTGTTATAGGACATCATTATACTGCCAGGAGACTATAGGACATCATTATACTGCCAGGACACGGTCTGTAGACTGTTATAGGACATCATTATACTGCCAGGACACGGTCTGTAGACTGTTATAGGACATCATTATACTGCCAGGAGACTGTCTGTAGACTGTTATAGGACATCATTATACTGCCAGGAGACGGTCTGTAAAGGGAGACGGTCTGTAAAGGGAGACGGTCTGTAAAGGGAGACGGTCTGTAAAGGGAGACGGTCTGTAAAGGGAGACGGTCTGTAAAGGGAGACGGTCTGTAAAGGGAGACGGTCTGTAAAGGGAGACGGTCTGTAAAGGGAGACGGTCTGTAAAGGAACATCATCATACTGCAGGGTGACTTCCTGCTTTACAGAAGTCTTCCCAATGTGATCGAGCCTCAACTAGCAGACGGATGAAGGGAAAGTTTAAAGTCGTTTTTATTAGGCACCAAACAGGAAACTCATTCCAACAGGAAGGGACTGGATTTGTCGTTTGGATATGGTGTCCCCTAATGAATATGACCCTGTTGCTTTAACGGTGGCATGGAGGGTGGTGGTGGAGGGTGATGATGATGATGATGGTGTTTTTCAGGGTGTGAAGGTTGGTCCAGCGGCGGCTCCTCAGGAAGCAGACTGTTCTCTGGTGAAGACTGAAGCCTTTAAGACCAGGAGAAGACCTGACCCGGTCGCTGATGGGGGCATGACTGGGTGAGGACTGGCCCTCAGGTCACCCTAGTGAGGACTGGCCCTCAGGTCCCCCTAGTGAGGACTGGGTGAGGACTGGCCCTCAGGTCACCCTAGTGAGGACTGGCCCTCAGGTCACCCTAGTGAGGACTGGCCCTCAGGTCCCCCTAGTGAGGACTGGGTGAGGACTGGCCCTCAGGTCCCCCTAGTGAGGACTGGCCCTCAGGTCCCCCTAGTGAGGACTGGCCCTCAGGTCCCCCTAGTGAGGACTGGCCCTCAGGTCCCCCTAGTGAGGACTGGCCCTCAGGTCTCACTGGGTGAGGACTGGCCCTCAGGTCCCCCTAGTGAGGACTGGCCCTCAGGTCTCACTGGGTGAGGACTGGCCCTCAGGTCCCCCTAGTGAGGACTGGCCCTCAGGTCCCCCTAGTGAGGACTGGCCCTCAGGTCCCCCTAGTGAGGACTGGCCCTCAGGTCCCCCTAGTGAGGACTGGCCCTCAGGTCCCCCTAGTGAGGACTGGCCCTCAGGTCTCACTGGGTGAGGACTGGCCCTCAGGTCTGACTGGGTGAGGACTGGCCCTCAGGTCTGACTGGGTGAGGACTGGCCCTCAGGTCTCACTGGGTGAGGACTGGCCCTCAGGTCTCACTGGGTGAGGACTGGCCCTCAGGTCCCACTGGGTGAGGACTGGCCCTCAGGTCCCACTGGGTGAGGACTGGCCCTCAGGTCCCACTGGGTGAGGACTGGCCCTCAGGTCCCACTGGGTGAGGACTGGCCCTCAGGTCCCACTGGGTGAGGACTGGCCCTCAGGTCCCACTGGGTGAGGACTGGCCCTCAGGTCTCACTGGGTGAGGACTGGCCCTCAGGTCCCACTGGGTGAGGACTGGCCCTCAGGTCCCACTGGGTGAGGACTGGCCCTCAGGTCTCACTGGGTGAGGACTGGCCCTCTGGTCCCACTGGGTGAGGACTGGCCCTCTGGTCCCACTGGGTGAGGACTGGCCCTCAGGTCCCACTGGGTGAGGACTGGCCCTCAGGTCCCACTGGGTGAGGACTGGCCCTCAGGTCTCACTGGGTGAGGACTGGGTGAGGACTGGCCCTCAGGTCTCACTGGGTGAGGACTGGGTGAGGACTGGCCCTCAGGTCTCACTAGTGATGAATAGAAAAACAAGGTCAATCCTCCACAGTCCAGAGCACAGTGGAGGATGAATCACAAAACAGGGAGCACTAGTTAGCCAGCTAGTTAGCCAGCTAGTTAGCCAGCTAGTTAGCCAGCTGACTGACTATCTGGTTAACATTCAGATATAGCTCTTGATTTGTTCTGAAGAATAAGTGGTCAGGAAGCTCAGAGCCCCGTGGAGGAGGAAGGTCCAGGTAGATGCTCAGGAAGCTCGAAGGTCCAGGTAGATGTTCAGGAAGCTCAGAGCCCCATGGAGGAGGAAGGTTCAGGTAGCTCAGAGCCCCATGGAGGAGGAAGGTCCAGGTAGATGTTCAGGAAGCTCAGAGCCCCATGGAGGAGGAGGAAGGTCCAGGTAGATGTTCAGGAAGCTCAGAGCCCCATGGAGGAGGAAGGTCCAGGTAGATGTTCAGGAGGAAGGTCCAGGTAGATGTTTAGGTAGCTCAGAGCCCCGTGGAGGAGGAGGAAGGTCCAGGTAGATGTTCAGGAGGAAGGTCCAGGTAGATGTTTAATGTGTGGATGATGTTGTGTGTTCCAGTCAGGAGGAGCCTCTATGTAGAGGGGTCTACGCCCCCCAGGACCACTACTCATTCCCCCCTACCAGGGTGGGGGAGACCAGCACACTGAAGGTCAACATGAGAAACAACTCCTTGGAAACGCATGGGGTGAGCAACACACACTCACTCACTCACTCACTCACTCACTCACTCACTCACTCACTCACTCACTCACTCACTCACTCACTCACTCACTCACTCACTCACTCTCATATATATATACACACAGACTCACTCACTCACACACTCACACACTCACACACTCACTCACTCACACACTCACTCACTCACTCATATATATATATATACACACACCCTCACTCACTCACTCACTCACACACACTCACTCACTCACTCACTCACTCACTCTCATATATATATACACACAGACTCACTCACTCACACACTCACACACTCACTCACTCACACACTCACTCACTCACTCATATATATATATATATACACACACACTCACTCACTCACACACACACTCACTCACTCACTCTCATATATATATACACACAGACTCACTCACTCACACACTCACACACTCACTCACTCACACACTCACTCACTCACTCATATATATATATATATATACACACTCACTCACTCACACACACACTCACTCACTCACTCACTCACTCACTCACTCACTCTCATATATATATACACACAGACTCACTCACTCACACACTCACACACTCACTCACTCACACACTCACTCACTCACTCACTCACTCATATATATATATATACACACACACTCACTCACTCACACACTCACTCACTCACTCACTCACTCACTCACTCACTCTCATATATATATATACACACAGACTCACTCACTCACTCACTCACTCACTCACACTCACTCACTCACTCACTCATATATATATATATACACACACACACAGACTCTCACTCACTCACTCACTCACTCTCACACACACACACACATATATATATATACACACACACACAGACTCACTCACTCACTCACTCACTCACTCACTCATTCACTCACTCATTCACTCACTCACTCACTCACTCACTCACTCTCATATATATATACACACAGACTCACTCACTCACTCTCACACACACACACACACACACATATATATATATACACACGGACACAGACAGACAGACAATAATTGCATGAACTGTGATGGATGTGATTAACTACCCAGAATGCTTTGCACGGATTTGATGTTGAGCTTGTCTGGTGTTGCAGCTGATGTTCCTAACCCCTAAAGAGCCCTTCCACATCAAGCATTCCAGATATTCCCTACGGTGAGTCAACGCTGCTTCCTGTCTGTCATGTTCCTCTTCTGTAATCAGTGTCCTGGTCAGCCTGGCCACAGAGCTATGCTATGGTGTTGGTCAGGCTCTGGGCCTGAGAGCGTCTGGACGGCGGGCCACTGTGTTGGTCAGGCTCTGGGCCTGAGAGCGTCTGGACGGCGGGCCACTGTGTTGGTCAGGCTCTGGGCCTGAGAGCGTCTGGACGGCGGGCCACTGTGTTGGTCAGGCTCTGGGCCTGAGAGCGTCTGGACGGCGGGCCACTGTGTTGGTCAGGCTCTGGGCCTGAGAGCGTCTGGACGGCGGGCCACTGTGTTGGTCAGGCTCTGGGCCTGAGAGCGTCTGGACGGCGGGCCACTGTGTTGGTCAGGCTCTGGGCCTGAGAGCGTCTGGACGGCGGGCCACTGTGTTGGTCAGGCTCTGGGCCTGAGAGCGTCTGGACGGCGGGCCACTGTGTTGGTCAGGCTCTGGGCCTGAGAGCGTCTGGACGGCGGGCCACTGTGTTATATACTGGAGTAGGTGCGGCGGGTGGGGGTAGGTGCGGCGGGTGGGGGTAGGTGCGGCGGGTGGGGGTAGGTGCGGCGGGGGGAGGTGGTGCGGTGGGGGGAGGTGATGCGGTGGGGGGTAGGCGGTGGGGGGTAGGCGGTGGGGGGTAGGTGGTGCGGCGGTGGTAGGTGCGGTGGGGTAGGTGGTGCGGTGGGGGTAGGTGGTCCGGCGGGGGTAGGTGCGGTGGGGTAGGTGGTGCGGTGGGGGTAGGTGCTGGGGGGTAGGTGGTGTGGCGGTGGTAGGTGCGGCGGGGGTAGGTGGTGCGGTGGGGGTAGGTGCTGTGTGGCGAATGGCACCTTGCTGCATGTCCTGCCTCCTCCCATGATGCATAGCGTCGTCATGTGGGATGAACGTTTGTTTCTACATTTTTATCACAGTGTTTTCTTCTTCCTGACGTGAGATTGGTACTTCCTGTATCTGTCAGCCTGGTGCTTCCTGTATCTGTCAGCCTGGTACTTCCTGTATCTGTCAGCCTGTTGTATTCTAACATCAATCACAGCTCAGTCTGCCTCTCTGTCCATGTTTTGATTTCTTCCCGTTTCCTCCCTGCCCTCTTCCCGTTTCCTCCCTGCCCTCTTCCCGTTTCCTCCCTGCCCTCTTCCCGTTTCCTCCCTGCCCTCTTCCCGTTTCCTCCCTGCCCTCTTCCCGTTTCCTCCCTGCCCTCTTCCCGTTTCCTCCCTGCCCTCTTCCCGTTTCCTCCCTGCCCTCTTCCCGTTTCCTCCCTGCCCTCTTCCCGTTTCCTCCCTGCCCTCTTCCCGTTTCCTCCCTGCCCTCTTCCCGTTTCCTCCCTGCCCTCTTCCCGTTTCCTCCCTGCCCTCTTCCCGTTTCCTCCCTGCCCTCTTCCCGTTTCCTCCCTGCCCTCTTCCCGTTTCCTCCCTGCCCTCTTCCCGTTTCCTCCCTGCCCTCTTCCCGTTTCCTCCCTGCCCTCCAGATCCCAACGCTACATCCACCTGCCAGTCCAGTTCAAGCCGGTTGTCACCGGCAACCACTCCAGCCAGCTGTTGGTTCAGACGGATACCAGTGGAAACATCGCTATCCAGCTGACTGGTGAAGCCCTGGCCTGAGGACGTCTGGGTCAGGGAGGACTGCTGGGTCTGGGTCAGGGAGGACTGCTGGGTCAGGGAGGACTGCTGGGTCTGGGTCAGGGAGGACTGCTGGGTCTGGGTCAGGGAGGACTGCTGGGTCTGGGTCAGGGAGGACTGCTGGGTCTGGGTCAGGGAGGACTGCTGGGTCTGGGTCTGGGAGGACTGCTGGGTCTGGGTCAGGGAGGACGTCTGGGTCTGGGAGGACTGCTGGGTCTGGGTCTGGGAGGACTGCTGGGTCTGGGTCAGGGAGGACTGCTGGGTCTGGGTCAGGGAGGACTGCTGGGTCTGGGTCAGGGAGGACTGCTGGGTCTGGGTCAGGGAGGACTGCTGGGTCTGGGTCAGGGAGGACTGCTGGGTCTGGGTCAGGGAGGACTGCTGGGTCTGGGTCAGGGAGGACTGCTGGGTCTGGGTCAGGGAGGACTGCTGGGTCTGGGTCAGGGAGGACTGCTGGGTCTGGGTCAGGGAGGACTGCTGATGTGGTTACCATGGTGGGGTAGATGGGTAATGAACTCTCTCCCAGTGGACAGCTTGATGTGGTTACCATGGTGGGATAGATGGGTAATGAACCCTCTCCCAGTGGACAGCTTGATGTGGTTACCATGGTGGGATAGATGGGTAATGAACTCTCTCCCAGTGGACAGCTTGATATCCTCTGGGGGTCTACAGCTCTATATCCTATCCTCTGGGGGTCTACATAGAGCCAGCAGACTACAGCTCTATATCCTCTGGGGGTCTACATAGAGCCAACAGACTACAGCTCTATATTCTATCCTCTGGGGGTCTGCAGCTCTATATCCTATCCTATGGGGGTCTACAGCTCTATATCCTCTGGGGGTCTACAGCTCTATATCCTATCCTCTGGGGGTCTACATAGAGCTAGCAGACTACAGCTCTATATCCTATCCTCTGGGGGTCTACATAGAGCTAGCAGACTACAGCTCTATATCCTGTCATCTGGGGGTCTACAGCTCTATATCCTATCCTCTGGGGGTCTGCATAGAGCTAGCAGACTACAGCTCCATAGCCTATCCCCTGGGGGTCTACATAGAGCTAGCAGTCTACAGCTCTATATCCTATCCTCTGGGGGTCTACAGCTCTATATCCTATCCTCTGGGGGTCTACAGCTCTATATCCTATCCTCTGGGGGTCTACATAGAGCCAGCAGACTACAGCTCTATATCCTGTCCTCTGGGGGTCTGCAGCTCTATATCCTATCCTCTGGGGGTCTACAGCTCTATATCCTATCCTCTGGGGGTCTACAGCTCAATATCCTATCCTCTGGGGGTCTACAGCTCTATATCCTATCCTCTGGGGGTCTACATAGAGCCAACAGACTACAGCTCTATATCCTATCCTCTGGGGGTCTGCAGCTCTATATCCTGTCCTCTGGGGGTCTACATAAAACCAGCAGTCTACAGCTCTATATCCTATCCTCTGGGGGTCTACAGCTCTATATCCTGTCCTCTGGGGGTCTACATAGAGCTAGCAGACTACAGCTCTATATCCTGTCCTCTGGGGGTCTACAGCTCTATATCCTATCCTCTGGGGGTCTACATAGAGCTAGCAGACTACAGCTCTATATCCTGTCCTCTGGGGGTCTACAGCTCTATATCCTATCCTCTGGGGGTCTGCATAGAGCTAGCAGACTACAGCTCTATAGCCTATCCCCTGGGGGTCTACATAGAGCTAGCAGTCTACAGCTCTATATCCTATCCTCTGGGGGTCTACAGCTCTATATCCTATCCTCTGGGGGTCTACAGCTCTATATCCTATCCTCTGGGGGTCTACATAGAGCCAGCAGACTACAGCTCTATATCCTGTCCTCTGGGGGTCTGCAGCTCTATATCCTATCCTCTGGTGGTCTGCAGCTCTATATCCTATCCTCTGGGGGTCTACATAGAGCTAGCAGACTACAGCTCTATATCCTGTCCTCTGGGGGTCTACAGCTCTATATCCTATCCTCTGGGGGTCTGCATAGAGCTAGCAGACTACAGCTCTATAGCCTATCCCCTGGGGGTCTATATAGAGCCAGCAGTCTACAGCTCTATATCCTATCCTCTGGGGGTCTACAGCTCTATATCCTATCCTCTGGGGGTCTACATAGAGCCAGCAGACTACATCCTGTCCTCTGGGGGTCTGCAGCTCTATATCCTATGCTCTGGGGGTCTGCAGCTCTATATCCTATCCTCTGGGGGTCTACAGCTCTATATCCTATCCTCTGGGGGTCTACAGCTCAATATCCTATCCTCTGGGGGTCTACAGCTCTATATCCTATCCTCTGGGGGTCTGCAGCTCTATATCCAATCCTCTGGGGGTCTACAGCTCTATATCCAATCCTCTGGGGGTCTACAGCTCTATATCCTATCCTCTGGGGGTCTACAGCTCTATATCCTATCCTCTGGGAGTCTACAGCTCTATCCTATCCTCTGGGGGTCTACAGCTCTATATCCTATCCTCTGGGGGTCTACATAGAGCCAGCAGACTACAGCTCTATATCCTATCCTCTGGGGGTCTACAGCTCTATATCCTATCCTCTGGGGGTCTACAGCTCTATATCCTATCCTCTGGGGGTCTATATAGAGCTAGCAGACTACAGCTCTATATCCTGTCCTCTGGGGGTCTACAGCTCTATATCGTGTCCTCTGGGGGTCTACAGCTCTATCCTGTCCTCTGGGGGTCTACAGCTCTATATCCTATCCTCTGGGGGTCTACATAGAGCTAGCAGACTACAGCTCTATATCCTATCCTCTGGGGGTCTGCAGCTCTATATCCTATCCTCTGGGGGTCTACAGCTCTATATCCTGTCCTCTGGGGGTCTACATAGAGCCAGCAGTCTACAGCTCTATATCCTGTCCTCTGGGGGTCTACAGCTCTATATCCTATCCTCTGGGGGTCTACAGCTCTATATCCTGTCCTCTGGGGGTCTACATAGAGCCAGCAGTCTACAGCTCTATATCCTGTCCTCTGGGGGTCTACAGCTCTATATCCTGTCCTCTGGGGGTCTACATAGAGCTAGCAGACTACAGCTCTATATCCTGTCCTCTGGGGGTCTACAGCTCTATATCCTATCCTCTGGGGGTCTACATAGAGCTAGCAGACTACAGCTCTATATCCTGTCCTCTGGGGGTCTACAGCTCTATATCCTGTCCTCTGGGGGTCTACAGCTCTATATCCTGTCCTCTGGGGGTCTACATAGAGCTAGCAGTCTACAGCTCTATATCCTATCCTCTGGGAGTCTACATAGAGCCAGCAGACTACAGCTCTATATATCCTATCCTCTGGGGGTCTACATAGAGCCAGCAGACTACAGCTCTATATATCCTATCCTCTGGGCGTCTACATAGAGCTAGCAGTCTACAGCTCTATATCCTATCCTCTGGGGGTCTACAGCTCTATATCCTACCCTCTGGGGGTCTACAGCTCTATATCCTGTCCTCTGGGGGTCTACAGCTCTATATCCTGTCCTCTGGGGGTCTACAGCTCTATATCCTGTCCTCTGGGGGTCTGCATAGAGCCAGCAGACTACAGCTCTATATCCTGTCCTCTGGGGGTCTACAGCTCTATATCCTGTCCTCTGGGGGTCTACATAGAGCCAGCAGACTAGGAACATTTGACTGAATGTGATGTCCAGTACTTGGCTGAAGTCATGTGACAGGGTTTATACGGGGTTTGGGTCAGTTGACCTACGGATGACCTTTTCAAAGTGACCTCAGTGCTTGGCCAGGAGGAGGTTTCATAAATGACACGCGCTTTAAAAAAAGCACATTGTTGGATATTTTATATTTTATTGTGATTTTTAAATGAACTTGATAAAATAAAGATTTTCAAACGTTTTGCTCGCTTTTTGTTTTTTTTGCAATGTAGATTTTAATAAATAACTGGACAGGGAAAGATGTTTATTTCTATTTAAAATGCATTCTGAGGACAATGTGTTTTAGCTAAAATGTCAAACAAAATGCAGCCCAATCACACATGTACATCAGTTAGCAGATTCTCTGATCCAGAGCCCCTTACAGGACCAGTTGGGGTCCAGGCTCTCTGATCCAGAGCCCCTTACAGGACCAGTTGGGGTCCAGGCTCTCTGATCCAGAGCCCCTTACAGGACCAGTTGGGGTCCAGGCTCTCTGATCCAGAGCCCCTTACAGGACCAGTTGGGGTCCAGGCTCTCTGATCCAGAGCCCCTTACAGGACCAGTTGGGGTCCAGGCTCTCTGATCCAGAGCCCCTTACAGGACCAGTTGGGGTCCAGGCTCTCTGATCCAGAGCCCCTTACAGGCCCAGTTGGGGTCCAGGCTCTCTGATCCAGAGCCCCTTAGAGGACCAGTTGGGGTCCAGGCTCTCTGATCCAGAGCCCCTTACAGGACCAGTTGGGGTCCAGGGCTCCTAAGGGGGTTTGGTCCCTTTCAGACTCGTTCTGTCAACTCATTGTGGTTCGCATTGTGGCCCCCAACGTGAACCCAACTCACCCCTCGAGCCCCCGTAGTGAAGCCAACTCGGACCTCTCGAGCACCCGTAGTGAAGCCAACTCGGGCCCCTCGAGGCCCCGTAGTGAAGCCAACTCGGGGCCCCTCGAGGCCCCGTAGTGAAGCCAACTCGGGCCCCTCGAGGCCCCGTAGTGAAGCCAACTCGGGCCCCTCGAGGCCCCGTAGTGAACCCAACTCGCACCCCTCGAGGCCCCGTAGTGAAGCCAACTCGGGCCCCTCGAGGCCCCGTAGTGAACCCAACTCGAGGCCCCGTAGTGAACCCAACTCGTACCCCTCGAGGCCCGGTAGTGAACCCAACTCGCACCATCTCCAGAGGGGGTCTGAGTTTGGTTTGCTTGAATTCCGCGGTCAGGTTCCCTTTTAGGACAATGTGAACACTCCAGGTTCCCCAGGTTCCCCCACCACACACTGCTGCAGCACGAGAGACTGCGGGCCGGGAGACTGGGGGTGGGCCGCGACCCCTCGCCGGGAGACTGGGGCGGCCGCGACCCCTCGCTGGGAGACTGGAGCGGGCCGCGACCCCGGGGCGGGCCGCGACCCCTCGCCGGGAGACGGGGGCGGGCCGCGACCCCTCGCCGGGAGACTGGGGGCGGGCCGCGACCCCTCGCCGGGAGACTGGGGGCGGGCCGCGACCCCTCGCCGGGAGACTGGGGGCGGGCCGCGACCCCTCGCCGGGAGACTGGGGGCGGGCCGCGACCCCTCGCCGGGAGACTGCGGCCGCAATAGAGAGAAGATGATGTGCAGATAAAAATGTGTTGATATTCATCAGCGGTTGTCCAGGAATGTACAGAACAGAGGTTTTGGTTCAGATTGTGTTTGCAGTTTGTCTACAGGCAAAGAGAGATTCGTAACCTGTTTATGCAGTTCTGGGGTTTGAATATTGTGAGACGACGACGTATTTGGTGAGAATCACACCACGGCGGTACGGCATCAGTTCTAGATCTTAAAGGGCCAGTAGCCCACATTGGGTGGACAATTTTCAATTACAGCATTATATAATCTGCAGTTATTCTGCTGTTTTATTCTGTTACATGTTAATAGTATCTTCTGATTACAGGGATTGTCTCATCTTTGAACTAAAAAGCAATCTATTAGCTTCCAAAAATGTAAGTAGGTATTATAAACGTCCTCTCACTGTCAACTGCGTTTATTTTCAGCAAACTAAATATTTGTATGAACATAACAAGATTCAACAACTGAGACATAAACTGAACAAGTTCCACAGACATGTGACTAACAGAAATTGAATAATGTGTCCCTGAACAAAGGGGGGGTCAAAATCAAAAGTAACAGTCAGTATCTGGTGTGGCCACCAGCTGCATTAAGTACTGCAGGGCATCTCCTCCTCATGGACTGCACCAGATTTGCCAGTTCTTGCTGTGAGATGTTACCCCACTCTTCCACCAAGGCACCTGCAAGTTCCCGGACATTTCTGGGGGGGAATGGCCCTAGCCCTCACCCTCCGATCCAACAGGTCCCAGACGTGCTCAATGGGATTGAGATCCGGGCTCTTCGCTGGCCATGGCAGAACACTGACATTCCTGTCTTGCAGGAAATCACGCACAGAACGAGCAGTATGGCTGGTGGCATTGTCATGCTGGAGGGGCATGTCAGGATGAGCCTGCAGGAAGGGGACCACATGAGGGAGGAGGATGTCTTCCCTGTAACGCACAGCGTTGAGATTGCCTGCAATGACAACAAGCTCAGTCCGATGATGCTGTGACACACCACCCCAGACCATGACGGACCCTCCACCTCCAAATCAATCCCGCTCCAGAGTACAGGCCTCGGTGGAACGCTCATTCCTTCGACGATAAACGCGAATCCGACCATCACCCCTGGTGAGACAAAACCGCGACTCGTCAGTGAAGAGCACTTTTTGCCAGTCCTGTCTGGTCCAGCGACGGTGGGTTTGTGCCCATAGGCGACGTTGTTGCCGGTGATGTCTGGTGAGGACCTGCCTTACAACAGGCCTACAAGCCCTCAGTCCAGCCTCTCTCAGCCTATTGAGGACAGTCTGAGCACTGATGGAGGGATGATGCGTTCCTGGTGTAACTCTGGCAGTTGTTGTAGCCATCCTGTACCTGTCCCGCAGGTGTGATGTTCGGATGTACCGATCCTGTGCAGGTGTTGTTACACATGGTCTGCCACTGCGAGGATGATCAGCTGTCCTTCCTGTCTCTCTGTAGCGCTGTCTTAGGCGTCTCACAGTACGGACATTGCAATTTATTTCCCTGGCCACATCTGCAGTCCTCATGCCTCCTTGCAGCATGCCTAAGGTACGTTCACGCAAATGAGCAGGGACCCTGGGCATCTTTCTTTTGTTGTTTTTCAGAGTCAGTAGAAAGGCCTTTTTAGTGTCCTAAGTTTTCATAACTGTGACCTTAATTGCCTACCGTCTGTAAGCTGTTAGTGTCTTAACGACCGTTCCACAGGTGCATGTTCATTAATTGTTTATGGTTCATTGAACAAGCAGGGGGAAACAGTGTTTAAACCCTTTACAATGAAGATCTGTGAAGTTATTTGGATTTTCACGAGTTATCTTTGAAAGACGGGGTCCTGAAAAAAGGGACGTTTCTTTTTTTGCTGAATTTATCTGTCTGATGGAATGGCTAGTCCTGCGCTTGGGGAAAAACCCACAATGCATTGAGTGAATGTTGGAAAAAGATCTTGGTTCCTTTCTAAACATAGAAATGTGAAAACAGAGAGGACTCGGACCACAAATTAGGTGAAGTGAACTGGCGAGAGTTGAGTCCTCATTCATGGGCAGAGAACAGATCTTTTGCTTACATTTGTTTATAAATCCCAGAGTAGACTTTTCTAAAGAGGACTGAGATCGTTTTATTTTAAAGAGGGCTAAGTGAAAACACCCACATATCACATCCGGCCGTGATTGGGCGTCCTATAGGGCGGCGCGCAATTGGCCCAGCGTCGTCCAGGTTTAGGCCGTCATTGTAAATAAACATTTGTTCTTAACTGACTTGCCTCGTTAAATAAAAAAAAAATGTAAATAAATAACTTGGCTAGCTAATGCTAGCACACGCGTAGATCAAACACACAATGACTGTTTTTAAATGTCCTTATGATTCGACAGACTGCTCAGAAAACCAGGTATTAATCAGTGTATTTTAAACGTAGATTATGACATTTAGGCTGATTTTTTTTAAGATGATCATGACTGTTGCATCGTCTGCCTCCTGCCATGAATCAGTTTAGGATGTAATTATTAGGGATGTACGATATATCGGTCAACATAGCGGACGATATTACCTCCAAATGGAAACATCGGTATCGGCTGATGTCTTGCGTGACGACCCTCCCTCTCTGTCTGCTGTATTCTCTCTCTCTCTCTGCTCTTGTTTCCTTATTAGGATGCCGGTGGGCGGAGTTGGGAGGGTCGTCAGCTACATGGGAATCACCTGGGTCCAGGTGCGTCGTCAGCTACATGGGAATCACCTGGGTCCAGGTGCGTCGTCAGCTACATGGGAAACACCTGGGTCCAGGTGCGTCGTCAGCTACATGGGAATCACCTGGGTCCAGGTGCGTCGTCAGCTACATGGGAATCACCTGGGTCCAGGTGCGTCGTCAGCTACATGGTAAACACCTGGGTCCAGGTGCGTCGTCAGCTACATGGGAAACACCTGGGTCCAGGTGCGTCGTCAGCTACATGGGAAACACCTGGGTCCAGGTGCGTCGTCAGCTACATGGGAATCACCTGGGTCCAGGTGCGTCGTCAGCTACATGGGAATCACCTGGGTCCAGGTGCGTCGTCAGCTACATGGGAAACACCTGGGTCCAGGTGCGTCCCAGGATAAAGGCACCTCTTCCACTGTCATGAAGGAGACTCTCTCCATGCAGACACCTTGTGGTTTTTGGGTTGTTTTGCTCTGGCACCTTTCAACACCCTGCATTATTACATTTATCCATGCAAACACTCACTTACACTACTGATTACTGATTACACACCATGCTCTACCAACTGAGCGACAGGGTGTGATTAAACACACCATTGTTAATTACTTAGTTTACTTTATTTAATAAATATATATTTTGATACTCCTTGTCTCCACGTTGTCTCCCTTGTGTTGTGAACTCGGAGCCGGTTCCTTACACCAGCAAGTAAGTGAAAGAAATAGGTTTTGATTCTTTCGTGCGTAAAATGCCAACAAAATAACTTTTTTTTTTTGTCTGTAACCTTAAGTTAAGTTACTTAGAACAAATTGTTATTTACAATGACGGGCCGACCCCGGCCAAACTTGGACGACGCTGGGCCAATTTGGGAGTCCTATAGGGCGGTGCGCAATCACAGCCGGGATGTGATACAACCTGGATTCGAACCAGGGACTGCAGTGACGCCTCTTGCGCTGAGATGCCGTGCCTTAGACCGCTGCGTCCGTGTGTTTTTGAATTATTTAACTGTACTAGAACGCTTAAAAGGCCGGGAAAAATGTTCAATATCGGTTTTCAGAATGTTTTTTTTTTTTAGCAAGCTAAATATCGGTATCGACCAAAAATGATCATATCCGTCCATCACTACTAATTATTACTGCGCATGTAAACGTACTCAATGCAGCTACCGCTCCTTCTCAGCAGGGGGCGCTAGAGCTCCAGGTTCTCAACTTGGTTACTGTTCCTCTGATGGTGAAGAGCAGCGTTCTTATTGGGCTACATTTTACAGGTGAGACTGTTGGCTGTATTTGACTATAAAATGTGTAAATGACGCTGCTTTGGGGATGGGGAGCTTTTCAGTTTTTACTGTTGAGGGTTGCAATTTTTATAATGATGTTCTGTAGTTAGCCAGCCAGCTAGATGAGGGTGGGCTCACCACTGTTGTAAAGTTGGAAGGTGCGTCTCCAATGCAGCGGATACTAGTTCACTAGATCTGATCTGATGCACTAGATCTGATCTCCTAGATCTGATCAGCGCACAAGATCTGATGCCCTAGATCTGATCAGCGCCCTAGATCTGATCTGATGCACTAGATCTGATGCCCTAGATCTGATCTGATGCACAAGATCTGATGCCCTCGATCTGATCAGCGCACTAGATCTGATGCCCTAGATCTGATCTGATGCACTAGATCTGATGCACTAGATCTGATCTGATGCACTAGATCTGATGCACTAGATCTGATCTGATGCCCTAGATCAGCGCACTAGATCTGATGCCCTAGATCTGATCTGATGCACTAGATCTGATCTGATGCACTAGATCTGATCTGATGCCCTAGATCTGATCTGATGCCCTAGATCTGATCTGATGCCCTAGATATGATCTGATGCCCTAGATCTGATCCACTAGATCTGATCTGATGCATTAGTGGCCGGGGCTCCAGGGGTCAGTTGAGAGACACCTTCGCTTTGCCTCGCTAACGGTTGGCCAGATTCTAATCGACGGTTTGTCAATATGTTTGTTTTATAATAATTTATCCTTTATACTGGGCGATGTGGTTGATACACCGGATAGACTTTGTGTAATTGTGTTGAACTACTGTAGCAGGCCATTGGCCACAGCTACAACCAGCAGGGAGGATGGTAATAATCACCAGTCTGTTCCTGTAGTCTAGTCAGGCTGGACGGCTGCTGATATTTAATGCAACAGCCAGACATACAGCCGCGCCAGGCTGCACAGTGAGCAGCGCTGAGCCCTCTACGGGGGGGAGAGTACAGGCAGTGTCCCAAACGGCACCCTATTCCCAATATAGTGTACTACTTTTGACCTGGGCCCATAATAGGGCTGGTGTCATGTAGTATCAGACAGGGACTCTGTCCAACACTGTTCAGGCAGAGCTCCTAGTCTGTGACCATCTCAGACTGCTGCTCCCTGGCCCTGCTCTGTAGGGGCCACGACCAGCCCCCGCTCTGTAGCTAGCTGGGGTCACCACCAGCCCCCGCTCTGTAGCTAGCTAGGGCCACGACCAGCCCCCGCTCTGTAGCTAGCTAGGGCCACGACCAGCCCCCGCTCTGTAGCCAGCTGGGGCCACCACCAGCCCCCGCTCTGTAGCTAGCTAGGGCCACGACCAGCCCCCGCTCTGTAGCTAGCTAGGGCCACGACCAGCCCCCGCTCTGTAGCCAGCTGGGGCCGCCACCAGCCCCCGCTCTGTAGCCAGCTGGGGCCGCCACCAGCCCCCGCTCTGTAGCCAGCTGGGGCCGCCACCAGCCCCCGCTCTGTAGCCAGCTGGGGCCGCCACCAGCCCCCGCTCTGTAGCCAGCTGGGGCCGCCACCAGCCCCCGCTCTGTAGCCAGCTGGGGCCGCCACCAGCCCCCGCTCTGTAGCCAGCTGGGGCCGCCACCAGCCCCCGCTCTGTAGCCAGCTGGGGCCACCACCAGCCCCCGCTCTGTAGCCAGCTGGGGCCGCGACCAGCCCCCGCTCTGTAGCCAGCTGGGGCCGCGACCAGCCCCCGCTCTGTAGCTAGCTGGGGCCGCGACCAGCCCCCCGCTCTGTAGCTAGCTGAGGCCGCGACCAGCCCCAGCTCTGTAACTAGCTGGGGCCGCGACCAGCCATGTAGCCAGCTGGGGCCACGACCAGCCCTGCTTTGAACTAGTGACCTGTCGGTTACTGGCCCAATGCTCTTTTCTGCTAGACTACCCGCCGCCCAGTCTGCTAGACCGCCGCCCCCCGGCCCAGTCTGCTAGACCGCCGCCCCCCGGCCCAGTCTGCTAGACCGCCGCCCCCCGGCCCAGTCTGCTAGACCGCCGCCCCCCCCGGCCCAGTCTGCCACATGGCGTTCTCTATAAGCTGTCAGAGTTGTTGGAATGTTTAAGTCTTATTGTTGCATTGGCTTATCTTGATCAATTCATTATTTGTGGAGGCAGGGTAGCCTAGTGGTTAGAGTGGAGGGGCGGCGGGTAGCCTAGTGGTTAGAGTGGAGGGGCGGTGGGTAGCCTAGTGGTTAGAGTGCTTGGCTGTTACATCATCCAGTACCAGGACTCTGCTTGGCTGACTGGGCTGTTACATCATCCCCCCCCAGTACCAGGACTCTGCTTGGCTGTTACATCATCCCCCCCAGTACCAGGACTCTGCTTGGCTGTTACATCATCCCCCCCCCCCCCCCCCCCCCCCCCCCCCAGTATCAGGACTCTGCTTGGCCTACTGGGCTGTTACATCATCCCCCCCCCCAGTACCAGGACTCTGCTTGGCTGACTGGGCTGTTACATCACCCCCCCCCCCCACCGGGACTCTGCTTGGCTGACTGGGCTGTTACATCATCCCCCCCCACCGGGACTCAGCTTGTACTGAACACAACAGGCAGCCATCTCCATCTGCATGACACTTCCTTGCAAACAATCACAGGCCTTGTTTTATAGCCGGGAACACGTACGGTTGGGAAGGTTAAAAGGTAGGTAACGTTAACCTGACCACAGGTAACGTTAACCTGACCACAGGTAGCATTAACCTGACTACAGGTAACATGAACCTGACCTCAGGTAACATGAACCTGACCACAGGTAACATGAACCTGACCACAGGTAACATGAACCTGACCACAGGTAACATGAACCTGACCACAGGTAACATGAACCTGACCACAGGTAACATGAACCTGACCACAGGTAACATGAACCTGACCTCAGGTAACATGAACCTGACCACAGGTAACATGAACCTGACCACAGGTAACATTAACCTGACCACAGGTAACATTAACCTGACTACAGGTAACATGAACCTGACCACAGGTAACATGAACCTGACCACAGGTAACATGAACCTGACTACAGGTAACATTAACCTGACCACAGGTAGCATTAACCTGACCACAGGTAACATTAACCTGACCACAGGTAACATTAACCTGACTACAGGTAGCATTAACCTGACCACAGGTAGCATTAACCTGACCACAGGTAACATTAACCTGACCACAGGTAACATTAACCTGACTACAGGTAGCATTAACCTGACCACAGGTAACATTAACCTGACCACAGGTAGCATTAACCTGACCACAGGTAACATTAACCTGACCACAGGTAACATAAACCTGACCACAGGTAACATTAACCTGACCACAGGTAACATTAACCTGACCACAGGTAACATTAACCTGACTACAGGTAACATTAACCTGACCACAGGTAACATTAACCTGACCACAGGTAACATTAACCTGACCACAGGTAACATTAACCTGACCACAGGTAGCATTAACCTGACCACAGGTAGCATTAACCTGACCACAGGTAACATTAACCTGACCACAGGTAACATTAACCTGACCACAGGTAGCATTAACCTGACCACAGGTAACATTAACCTGACTACAGGTAACATAAACCTGACCACAGGTAACATTAACCTGACCACAGGTAACATTAACCTGACCACAGGTAACATTAACCTGACCACAGGTAACATAAACCTGACCTCAGGTAGCATAAACCTGACCACAGGTAACATTAACCTGACTACAGGTAACATTAACCTGACCACAGGTAACATTAACCTGACCTCAGGTAGCATAAACCTGACCTCAGGTAGCATAAACCTGACCTCAGGTAACATTAACCTGACCACAGGTAACATTAACCTGACTACAGGTAACATAAACCTGACCTCAGGTAGCATAAACCTGACCACAGGTAACATTAACCTGACCACAGGTAACATTAACCTGACTACAGGTAGCATTAACCTGACTACAGGTAGCATTAACCTGACCACAGGTAACATTAACCTGACTACAGGTAACATTAACCTGACCACAGGTAACATTAACCTGACTACAGGTAACATTAACCTGACCACAGGTAACATTAACCTGACCACAGGTAACATGAACCTGACTACAGGTAGCATTAACCTGACCACAGGTAACATTAACCTGGCCACAGGTAACATTAACCTGACCACAGGTAACATTAACCTGACCACAGGTAACATGGATTTGCGTTAGAATACACATCACCCTTCGGGCCTCCCGAGTAGCGCGGCGGTCTAGGGCACTGCATCGCGTCACTACAGATCCTGGTTCGATTCCAGGCTGTGTTGTAGCCGGCTGCGACCGGGAGACCCATGAGGCGGTGCACAATTGGCCCAGCGTCGTCCGGGTTAGGGGAGGGACGTCCTTGTCCCGTTGCGCTCTAGCGACTCCTGTGGCGGGCCGGGCGCAGTGCACGCTGACACGGTCGCCAAGTGTACGGTGTTTCCTCCGACACATTAGTGCGACCGGCTACCGGGTTAAGCGGGCAGCGTTGTGACAAGAAGCAGTGCGGCTTGGCGGAGTCGTGTTTCCCGAGGACGCACGGCTCTCGACCTTCGCCTCTCCCGAATCCGTACGGGAGTTGCAGCGATGAGACAAGACTGTAACTACCAATTTGGATACCAGGAAACTGGGGAGAAAAAGGGGTAAAACATTTTTTTTAAAGGATGCTGAAGTCATGCCGGAGAAACCTGGGCCTGACGTAACCACGGAGACCCGGTAAGCCAACCTATTCCCTAAAACGGAAACTCCAACAGAAAATAGCGTCAAATGAAACTAAATTGTTTGCACTCGTGACTAATGGTTTCAATGACGTTTTCAGCCGACTAACAAACAAATACTTGATGAATTTATGTTTACAAATCAGCTTGCAAGGTTGCTAGCCAACTAGGCACTGCCCTATGGGACTCCCAATCACAGCCAGGTGTGATACAGCCTGGAATCGAACCAGGGTCTGTAGTGAAGCCTCTAGCACTGAGATGCAATGCCTTAGACCGCTGTGCCACTCGAGATAACAATGGAGACCGGCGGGCACAAGTAAAAACACCAAAACCCTC
Source organism: Salmo salar (assembly GCF_965601325.2). NCBI lineage: Eukaryota > Metazoa > Chordata > Actinopteri > Salmoniformes > Salmonidae > Salmo > Salmo salar. Next base: position 520,044 of record NW_027675447.1, read on the forward strand.
CAGCAGCCCATCTGGGGCCCGTCGTGGTAAGGACGGTAGGCAGAGTTGGCTACCAAACAAAGCAAGAGACAGGGAGAGAGGGACTTCCCATGTGAGAAGCCTAGCTAGCTATTTTAGCCAGCTAACTAGCCTTGCCAGCTAGCATATCACTGCAGAGGAATCTTCCACCAGATGTGAAATGTCATATTTCAGATAAAAGCAGCACCTCTGAGAATAGCAGGAACTCTGTTTCCCCTGGGCCTGGACCTGACCTGGGCCTGGCCTGACTTGGGCCTGGCCTGACCTGAGCCTGACCTGGGCCTGGGCCTGGCCTGACCTGTGCCTGACCTGACCTGGGCCTGACCTGAGCCTGACCTGGGCCTGGGCCTGGCCTGACCTGACCTGGGCCTGGCCTGACCTGACCTGGGCCTCGCCTGGCCTGACCTGTGCCTGACCTGACCTGGGCCTGACCTGACCTGACCTGGGCCTGACCTGACCTGACCTGGACCTGACCTGACCTGACCTGGACCTGGCCTGACCTGACCTGGACCTGACCTGACCTGGGCCTGACCCTGACCTGGGCCTGACCCTGACCTGGGCCTGACGTGTTTGGAGAATCTGACAAACATGATGTGCTGCTAGAACAAGCAGCTGAGGCAGGGATCACTCCCCCCCTTAGATTTAATTCTGAAGCACCTTGACCACCCTGGTCCTGAACTTCCCCCTTTAGATCCTGAACTTCCCCCTTTAGATCCTGAACTTCCCCCTTTAGATCCTGAACTTCCCCCTTTAGATCCTGAACTCCCCCCTTTAGATCCTGAACTTCCCCCTTTAGATCCTGAACTTCCCCCTTTTAGATCCTGAACTTCCCCCTTTTAGATCCTGAACTTCCCCCTTTAGATCCTGAACTTCCCCCTTTAGATCCTGAACTTCCCCCCTTTAGATTAGATCCTGAACTTCCCCCTTTAGATCCTGAACTTCCCCCTTTAGATTAGATCCTGAACTTCCCCCTTTAGATCCTGAACTTCCCCCCTTTAGATCCTGAACTTCCCCCTTTAGATCCTGAACTTCCCCCTTTTAGATCCTGAACTTCCCCCTTTAGATCCTGAACTTCCCCCTTTAGATCCTGAACTTCCCCCCTTTAGATTAGATCCTGAACTTCCCCCTTTAGATCCTGAACTTCCCCCTTTAGATTAGATCCTGAACTTCCCCCTTTAGATCCTGAACTTCCCCCCTTTAGATCCTGAACTTCCCCCTTTAGATTAGATCCTGAACTTCCCCCTTTAGATCCTGAACTTCCCCCCTTTAGATTAGATCCTGAACTTCCCCCTTTAGATCCTGAACTTCCCCCTTTAGATCCTGAACTTCCCCCTTTAGATCCTGAACTTCCCCCCTTTAGATTAGATCCTGAACTTCCCCCTTTAGATGCTGAACTTCCCCCTTTAGATGCTGAACTTCCCCCTTTAGATTAGATCCTGAACTTCCCCCTTTAGATCCTGAACTTCCCCCTTTAGATCCTGAACTTCCCCCTTTAGATCCTGAACTTCCCCCTTTAGATCCTGAACTTCCCCCTTTAGATCCTGAACTTCCCCCTTTAGATTAGATCCTGAACTTCCCCCTTTAGATGCTGAACTTCCCCCTTTAGATTTGATCCTGAACTTCCCCCTTTAGATGCTGAACTTCCCCCTTTAGATTTGATCCTGAACTTCCCCCTTTTAGATCCTGAACTTCCCCCTTTAGATCCTGAATTTCCCCCTTTAGATCCTGAACTTCCCCCTTTAGATCCTGAACTCCCCCCTTTAGATCCTGAACTTCCCCCTTTAGATCCTGAACTTCCCCCTTTTAGATCCTGAACTTCCCCCTTTAGATCCTGAACTTCCCCCTTTAGATCCTGAACTTCCCCCCTTTAGATTAGATCCTGAACTTCCCCCTTTAGATCCTGAACTTCCCCCTTTAGATTAGATCCTGAACTTCCCCCTTTAGATCCTGAACTTCCCCCTTTAGATCCTGAACTTCCCCCTTTAGATTAGATCCTGAACTTCCCCCTTTAGATCCTGAACTTCCCCCCTTTAGATTAGATCCTGAACTTCCCCCTTTAGATCCTGAACTTCCCCCTTTAGATCCTGAACTTCCCCCTTTAGATCCTGAACTTCCCCCCTTTAGATTAGATCCTGAACTTCCCCCTTTAGATGCTGAACTTCCCCCTTTAGATTAGATCCTGAACTTCCCCCTTTAGATCCTGAACTTCCCCCTTTAGATCCTGAACTTCCCCCTTTAGATCCTGAACTTCCCCCTTTAGATTAGATCCTGAACTTCCCCCTTTAGATTAGATCCTGAACTTCCCCCTTTAGATGCTGAACTTCCCCCTTTAGATTTGATCCTGAACTTCCCCCTTTAGATGCTGAACTTCCCCCTTTAGATTTGATCCTGAACTTCCCCCTTTTAGATCCTGAACTTCCCCCTTTAGATCCTGAACTTCCCCCTTTAGATGCTGAACTTCCCCCTTTAGATTTGATCCTGAACTTCCCCCTTTTAGATCCTGAACTTCCCCCTTTACATCCTGAACTTCCCCCTTTAGATCCTGAACTTCCCCCTTGAGATCCTGAACTTCCCCCTTTAGATCCTGAACTTCCCCCTTTAGATCCTGAACTTCCCCCTTTAGATCCTGAACTTCCCCCTTTAGATCCTGAACTTCCCCCTTTAGATCCTGAACTTCCCCCTTTAGATCCTGAACTTCCCCCTTTAGATCCTGAACTTCCCCCTTTAGATCCTGAACTTCCCCCTTTAGATCCTGAACTTCCCCCCTTTAGATCCTGAACTTCCCCCTTTAGATCCAGGAACTTCCCCCTTTAGATCCTGAACTTCCCCCTTTAGATTAGATCCTGAACTTCCCCCCTTTAGATTAGATCCTGAACTTCCCCCCTTTAGATCCTGAACTTCCCCCCTTTAGATCCTGAACTTCCCCCTTTAGATCCTGAACTTCCCCCTTTAGATCCTGAACTTCCCCCTTGAGATCCTGAACTTCCCCCTTGAGATCCTGAACTTCCCCCTTTTAGATCCTGAACTTCCCCTTTAGATCCTGAACTTCCCCCTTTAGATCCTGAACTTCCCCCCTTTAGATCCTGAACTTCCCCCTTTAGATTTGATCCTGAACTTCCCCCTTTAGATCCTGAACTTCCCCCTTTAGATCCTGAACTTCCCCCTTTTAGATTAGATCCTGAACTTCCCCCTTTAGATCCTGAACTTCCCCCTTTTAGATTAGATCCTGAACTTCCCCCTTTAGATCCTGAACTTCCCCCTTTAGATCCTGAACTTCCCCCTTTAGATCCTGAACTTCCCCCTTTAGATCCTGAACTTCCCCCTTGAGATCCTGAACTTCCCCCTTTAGATCCTGAACTTCCCCCTTTAGATCCTGAACTTCCCCCTTTAGATCCTGAACTTCCCCCATTAGATTAGATCCTGAACTTCCCCCTTTAGATCCTGAACTTCCCCCCTTTAGATCCTGAACTTCCCCCTTTAGATCCTGAACTTCCCCCTTTAGATCCTGAACTTCCCCCCTTTAGATCCTGAACTTCCCCCTTTAGATCCTGAACTTCCCCCTTTAGATCCTGAACTTCCCCCTTTAGATCCTGAACTTCCCCCCTTTAGATCCTGAACTTCCCCCCTTTAGATCCTGAACTTCCCCCTTTAGATTAGATCCTGAACTTCCCCCTTTAGATCCTGAACTTCCCCCCTTTAGATCCTGAACTTCCCCCCTTTAGATCCTGAACTTCCCCCTTTAGATCCTGACTTCGATTTGATCCAGAACTGAACTTGACATCTTGAAGCAAATGGGGACAGCAGGCTTGGATAGGGAGAGACTGAACATGTCCGTAATCACTCTGGTCTGCGTGCTCTGAGGACGCGTCCAGGGATGCCGTCTGGACCCCAGCTGGGAAATAACCATTTTTTGTTGAAGCTGACTTTGTTTGCGCGGTTGAAATGAGACAAGTGAACGTGTTTCTGTCTGCCAAGCCGCCACATCACCTCATCTCTCCTGGTTTTGTAAAAACAACACACCCTCAGGCCCGACAGACGCTGGCTAGCAGAGTCTTCTGCCAATTAGCACTGCGCCACGTCCCGGGGCGCGAGGTGAGAGGCTGGGACTCTGGTAGAGGGGGAGGCTGGGACTCTGGTAGAGGCGGGAGGCTGGGACTCTGGTAGAGGGGGGAGGCTGTCTCTCTGTTAGAGGGGGGAGGCTGTCTCTCTGTTAGAGGGGGGAGGCTGGGTCTCTGTTAGAGGGGTGAGGCTGTCTCTCTGTTAGAGGGGGGAGGCTGTCTCTCTGTTAGAGGGGGGAGGCTGGGGGAGACTGTCTCTCTGTTAGAGGGGGGAGGCTGTCTCTCTGTTAGAGGGTGGAGGCTGTCTCTGTTAGAGGGGGGAGGCTGTCTCTCTGTTAGAGGGGGGAGGCTGTCTCTCTGTTAGAGGGGGGAGGCTAGGGGAGGCTGGGTCTCTGCTAGAGGGGGGAGGCTGTCTCTCTGTTAGAGGGGGGAGGCTGGGGGAGGCTGTCTCTGTTAGAGGGGGGAGGCTGTCTCTCTGTTAGAGGGGGGGAGGCTGTCTCTCTGTTAGAGGGGGAGGCTGTCTCTGTTAGAGGGGGGAGGCTGTCTCTCTGTTAGAGGGGGGAGGCTGTCTCTCTGTTAGAGGGGAGAGGCTGGGGGAGGCTGCCTCTCTGTTAGAGGGGGGGATGCTGTCTCTCTGTTAGAGGGGGGAGGCTGTCTCTCTGTTAGAGGGGGGAGGCTGTCTCTCTGTTAGAGGGGAGAGGCTGTCTCTCTGTTAGAGGGGGGAGGCTGTCTCTCTGTTAGAGGGGGGAGGCTTTCTCTCTGTTAGAGGGGGGAGGCTGTCTCTCTGTTAGAGGGGGGAGGCTTTCTCTCTGTTAGAGGGGGGAGGCTGTCTATCTGTTAGAGGCGGGGAGGCTGTCTCTCTGTTAGAGGGGGGAGGCTGCCTCTCTGTTAGAGGCTGTCTCTCTGTTAGAGGGGGGGAGGCTGGGGGAGGCTGTCTTTGTTAGAGGGGGAGGCTGTCTCTCTGTTAGAGGGGGGAGGCTGTCTCTCTGTTAGAGGGGGGAGGCTGGGGGAGGCTGTCTTTGTTAGAGGGGGGAGGCTGGGGGAGGCTGGGTCTCTGTTAGAGGGGGGAGGCTGTCTCTCTGTTAGAGGGGGGAGGCTGTCTCTCTGTTAGAGGGGGGAGGCTGTCTCTCTGTTAGAGGGGGGAGTCTGTCTCTCTGTTAGAGGGGGGAGGCTGTCTCTCTGTTAGAGGGGGTGGCTGTCTCTCTGTTAGAGGGTGGAGGCTGTCTCTCTGTTAGAGGGGGGAGGCTGCCTCTCTGTTAGAGGGGGGAGGCTTTCTCTCTGTTAGAGGGGGGAGGCTGTCTCTCTGTTAGAGGGGTGAGGCTGGGGGAGGCTGTCTCTGTTAGGGGGGAGGCTGTCTCTCTGTTAGAGGGGGGGAGGCTGGGGGAGACTGTCTCTCTGTTAGAGGGGGGGACGCTGTCTCTCTGTTAGAGGGGGGAGACTGTCTCTCTGTTAGAGGGGGGGAGGCTGTCTCTCTGTTAGAGGGGGGAGGCTGTCTCTCTGTTAGAGGATGTGACTGTACAGACAGACAGACAGACAGACAGACAGACAGACAGACAGACAGACAGACAGACAGACAGACAGGCAGACAGACAGACAGACAGGCAGGTACTCAGACAGACAGGCAACGACCCGTTTCCCTGCCGCTCTGCTCACTGATTGGTTGGAAGGTGAGCTCAGACAGCCAGTCTCACACTCCCCCATCGCCATGGGAGACGCTGGGCAGAAATGAACCGACGGCTGTGGGGTGGGAGGAAAGGAGGGGGGCTGTCAGTGTGTCTGTCTACAGTCACATCCTGTCTGTCTACAGTCACATCCTGTCTGTCACATCCTGTCTGTCTACCATTCAGTGTGTCTGTCTACAGTCACATCCTGTCTGTCTACAGTCACATCCTGTCTCTCTACCATTCAGTGTGTCTGTCTACAGTCACATCCTGTCTGTCTACAGTCACATCCTGTCTCTCTACCATTCAGTGTGTCTGTCTACAGTAACATCCTGCCTGTCTACAGTCACATCCTGTCTGTCTACCATTCAGTGTGTCTGTCTACAGTCACATCCTGTCTGTCTACCGTTCAGTCTGTCTACAGTCACATCCTGACTCTCTACCATTCAGTGTGTCTGTCTAGTCACATCCTGTCTGTCTGTAGGAGGATGAAGGGTTTTAGTGACTCGTCTTCTGTTGCTCTGTAGAGTGGAACTGATGCAACACGTGTCCCTCACCTGTTCCTGCTGGTTTGTTATTATTCAAAGTCTGGTGAAGATGGACCAGGACGTCACTGGGACCCTGCTCCCACCCGCCCAGGACATCACTGGGACCCTGCTCCCACCCATCCAGGACGTCACTGGGACCCTGCTCCTACCCGTCCAGGACATCACTGGGACCCTGCTCCCACCCATCCAGGACATCACTGGGACCCTGGACGTCACTGGGACCCTGCTCCTACCCGCCCAGGACATCACTGGGACCCTGCTCCCACCCATCCAGGACGTCACTGGGACCCTGCTCCCACCCATCCAGGACGTCACTGGGACCCTGCTCCCACCCGTCCAGGACATCACTGGGACCCTGCTCCCACCCGTCCAGGACATCACTGGGACCCTGCTCCCACCCATCCAGGACGTCACTGGGACCCTGCTCCCACCCATCCAGGACGTCACTGGGACCCTGCTCCCACCCGCCCAGGACATCACTGGGACCCTGCTCCCACCCATCCAGGACGTCACTGGGACCCTGCTCCCACCCACCCAGGACGTCACTGGGACCCTGCTCCTACCCATCCAGGACATCACTGGGACCCTGCTCCCACCCATCCAGGACGTCACTGGGACCCTGCTCCCACCCATCCAGGACGTCACTGGGACCCTGCTCCCACCCACCCAGGACGTCACTGGGACCCTGCTCCTACCCATCCAGGACATCACTGGGACCCTGCTCCCACCCATCCAGGACGTCACTGGGACCCTGCTCCCACCCACCCAGGACGTCACTGGGACCCTGCTCCTACCCATCCAGGACATCACTGGGACCCTGCTCCCACCCATCCAGGACGTCACTGGGACCCTGCTCCCACCCATCCAGGACATCACTGGGACCCTGCTCCCACCCATCCAGGACGTCACTGGGACCCTGCTCCCACCCATCCAGGACATCACTGGGACCCTGCTCCCACCCATCCAGGACGTCACTGGGACCCTGCTCCCACCCGTCCAGGACGTCACTGGGACCCTGCTCCCACCCATCCAGGACATCACTGGGACCCTGCTCCCACCCATCCAGGACGTCACTGGGACCCTGCTCCCACCCATCCAGGACGTCACTGGGACCCTGCTCCCACCCATCCAGGACGTCACTGGGACCCTGCTCCCACCCATCCAGGACGTCACTGGGACCCTGCTCCTACCCATCCAGGACGTCACTGGGACCCTGCTCCCACCCATCCAGGACATCACTGGGACCCTGCTCCTACCCGCCCAGGACATCACTGGGACCCTGCTCCCACCCGTCCAGGACGTCACTGGGACCCTGCTCCCACCCATCCAGGACATCACTGGGACCCTGCTCCTACCCGCCCAGGACGTCACTGGGACCCTGCTCCCACCCGTCCAGGACATCACTGGGACCCTGCTCCCACCCATCCAGGACATCACTGGGACCCTGGACATCACTGGGACCCTGCTCCTACCCGCCCAGGACGTCACTGGGACCCTGCTCCCACCCATCCAGGACATCACTGGGACCCTGGACATCACTGGGACCCTGCTCCTACCCATCCAGGACATCACTGGGACCCTGCTCCTACCCGCCCAGGACATCACTGGGACCCTGCTCCCACCCATCCAGGACGTCACTGGGACCCTGCTCCCACCCATCCAGGACGTCACTGGGACCCTGCTCCTACCCGCCCAGGACGTCACTGGGACCCTGCTCCCACCCATCCAGGACGTCACTGGGACCTTGCTCCCACCCATCCAGGACGTCACTGGGACCCTGCTCCCACCCATCCAGGACGTCACTGGGACCCTGCTCCTACCCGCCCAGGACATCACTGGGACCCTGCTCCCACCCATCCAGGACGTCACTGGGACCCTGCTCCCACCCATCCAGGACGTCACTGGGACCCTGCTCCCACCCATCCAGGACGTCACTGGGACCCTGCTCCCACCCGTCCAGGACATCACTGGGACCCTGCTCCCACCCATCCAGGACGTCACTGGGACCCTGCTCCTACCCGCCCAGGACGTCACTGGGACCCTGCTCCCACCCACCCAGGACGTCACTGGGACCCTGCTCCCACCCATCCAGGACGTCACTGGGACCCTGCTCCTACCCGCCCAGGACGTCACTGGGACCCTGCTCCTACCCGCCCAGGACGTCACTGGGACCCTGCTCCTACCCGCCCAGGACGTCACTGGGACCCTGCTCCCACCCATCCAGGACGTCACTGGGACCCTGCTCCTACCCGTCCAGGACGTCACTGGGACCCTGCTCCCACCCACCCAGGACGTCACTGGGACCCTGCTCCCACCCATCCAGGACGTCACTGGGACCCTGCTCCTACCCGCCCAGGACGTCACTGGGACCCTGCTCCTACCCGCCCAGGACGTCACTGGGACCCTGCTCCTACCCGCCCAGGACATCACTGGGACCCTGCTCCTACCTGCCCAGGACATTTTAGTTTTACATATTTGTCATTATATGAGTGAGTTATAATTTTTTTTAATCAATTTTGAATTCAATCAATCATTTATAAACTCCTTTTTACATCAGCCCATGTCACAAAGTGCTATACAGAATCCCAGCCTAAAACCCCAAACAGCAAGCAATGCAGATGTAGAAGCAGGGTGGCTAGGAAAAACTCCCTAGGAAAAACTCCCTAGAAAGGCCAAAACCTAGGAAGAAACCTAGAGAGGAACCAGGCTATGAGGGGTGGCCAGTCCTCTTCTGGCTGTGTCAGGGTGGAGATTATAACAGAACATGGCCTAGAATGGAATTCAGGCTGTAACACAATAAAATATGGAATAAGTCCATGGATATGCATACTTTCTGAAGGCTCTGTATGTCCACAACAAAGCTGAAACCACTTTAGGAGGTCTGCGAAAAATACAAGACCTTTCAGATTTTTGGGTGTACTTGCCCTTTAATAGGCGGAAGTGCACAGCAACATAAGACAGTGGTTTGGTTAGAGATGTTTCTGTAGTGCTCATGGGATTGCAGATTTGGCTAAACAAACGGGCCACTGGATTGTAGTAAATAGTCACGATATCATTCTGGCATCTTGACACACCGGCTACTAGTCAGTTAACCTTCTTCCCATCATGCATCATCGCTAATGGCGACGTGAAGTCTAGACGCTCGTGCTCATTACAACATACAGACGGGGACATTCATGAGCCGTGTCAGAGATCTGGAGGAAATAGGAATCACATGACTTATGATTCACTTGGACAAATTAATGGCTTTTCTATTAAGTTCAATGCATTTTAGTTGATTCCTAAGTTCAATGCATTTTTTAATATTGTTGAATTCCGTTTTAATATCTGGATTCCGTCATTCTGGATTTTCGGCCCCAGAGCTTGTTAAATAAAGGTGAAATTAAAAGCATTTAAACACTGATGTTAATTCAATGTATTGAGTAACAGTTTTAATTTCAGTGACAGGGTTATTTGCGTAGCAAAATAACGTTTAGAAAACGGGAATAAGCGTCCGGGCTGAACAGAACACGAGGCCAATCTGAATTTTACCCCTGAGGGATCCAGATACTACTCGTTTTGTAATACTTGGCCTTTTCATTATTTATTTATTTTATTTAACCTTTATTTAACTAGGCAAGTCAGTTAAAGAACAAATTATTATTTATAATGACGGCCTACCGGGGAACAGTGTGTTAACTGCCTTGTTCAGGGGGCAGAACGACAGATTTGTACCTTGTCAGCTCTGGGATTTGATCTTGCAACCTTCCGGTTACTAGTCCAACGCTCTAACCACCAGGCTACCTGCCGCCCCTCCACTCTAACCACTAGGCTACCTGCCTCCCCCCTCTAACCACTAGGCTACCTGCCTCCCCTCCACTCTAACCACTAGGCTACCTGCCTCCCCCCTCTAACCACTAGGCTACCTGCCTCCCCTCCACTCTAACCACTAGGCTACCTGCCTCCCCCCTCTAACCACTAGGCTACCTGCCTCCCCCCTCTAACCACTAGGCTACCTGCCTCCCCCCTCTAACCACTAGGCTACCTGCCTCCCCCCTCTAACCACTAGGCTACCTGCCTCCCCTCCACTCTAACCACTAGGCTACCTGCCTCCCCCCTCTAACCACTAGGCTACCCTGCCTCCCCCCTCTAACCACTAGGCTACCTGCCTCCCCCCTCTAACCACTAGGCTACCTGCCTCCCCCCTCTAACCACTAGGCTACCTGCCTCCCCCCTCTAACCACTAGGCTACGCTGCCTCCCCCCTCTAACCACTAGGCTACCTGCCTCCCCCTCTAACCACTAGGCTACCTGCCTCCCCACTCTAACCACTAGGCTACCTGCCTCCCCCCTCTAACCACTAGGCTACGCTGCCGCCCCTCCACTCTAACCACTAGGCTACCTGCCGCCCCCCTCTAACCACTAGGCTACGCTGCCGCCCCTACACTCTAACCACTAGGCTACCTGCCTCCCCCGTCTAACCACTAGGCTACCTGCCTCCCCTCCACTCTAACCACTAGGCTACCTGCCTCCCCCCTCTAACCACTAGGCTACCTGCCTCCCCTACACTCTAACCACTAGGCTACCTGCCTCCCCCCCTCTAACCACTAGGCTACCTGCCTCCCCCCTCTAACCACTAGGCTACCTGCCTCCCCACTCTAACCACTACGCTACCTGCCTCCCCCCTCTAACCACTAGGCTACCCTGCCTCCCCCCTCTAACCACTAGGCTACGCTGCTGCCCCCTCTAACCACTACGCTACCTGCCTCCCCCCTCTAACCACTAGGCTACGCTGCCGCCCCCTCCACTCCAACCACTAGGCTACCTGCCTCCCCCCTCTAACCACTAGGCTACGCTGCTGCCTCCCCCCTCTAACCACTAGGCTACCTGCCTCCCCCCTCTAACCACTAGGCTACCTGCCTCCCCCCTCTAACCACTAGGCTACCCTGCCTCCCCCCTCTAACCACTAGGCTACGCTGCTGCCCCAGGCCTGGTATTGTATCCTTAGTAAAACATGTGTATTGTGACAACACTACTACACGACCCACAAATTGTAATATTTTATTATTTTAGTGTTGTAAAATGTATAGGGTCAATTTTACAGGCTGTCCTCTTGGCTGCGGAGACATTTTGCTGTTTTAAAGCAAATTTCCATGCAATTTTTACACATTTTTGCCATGGGCTTAGAGAAACGTTTAGTTTTTAAAGCTAGTGTCCTTCATTCCTTAACATTTTCTGGGCGGAGAGAATGGACATTTTTATAGCTAATTACCCTGCGATTCTACACTTTCTTTTTAATGGGGTTGAGAAAAAAAGGGGCCCTGTGAAAATGTCAGTTTAAAGCTGAAATCTGCATAAGGTGAAACAGTGCTACTGTTACCTCAGCTGATTGGTCCCCCAGCTGATTGGTTCCCAGCTGATTGGTCCCCCCAGCTGATTGGTCCCCAGCTGATTGGTCCCCCAGCTGATTGGTCCCCCAGCTGATTGGTCCCCCAGCTGATTGGTCCCCCAGCTGATTGGTCCCCCAGCTGATTGGTCCCCCAGCTGATTGGTCCCCCAGCTGATTGGTCCTCAGCTGATTGGTCCCCCAGCTGATTGGTCCCCCAGCTGATTGGTCCCCCAGCTGATTGTTCCCCAGCTGATTGGTCCCCCAGCTGATTGGTCCCCCAGCTGATTGGTCCCCAGCTGATTGGTTCTCAGCTGATTGGTTCCAAGCTGATTGGTCCCCCAGCTGATTGGTCCCCCAGCTGATTGGTTCCAAGCTGATTGGTTTGGTGATGAAATGGAGGAGAAAAGCATCCAAATAAAATGTTATTTGTCACATGAGCCGAATACAACAGGTGTAGACCTCACAGTGAAATGCAGACTGACCAGCCCTTAACCAACAGGTGTAGACCTCACAGTGAAACGCAGACTGACCAGCCCTTAACCAACAGGTGTAGACCTCACAGTGAAACGCAGACCGACCAGCCCTTAACCAACAGGTGTAGACCTCACAGTGAAACGCAGACTGACCAGCCCTTAACCAACAGGTGTAGACCTCACAGTGAAACGCAGACTGACCAGCCCTTAACCAACAGGTGTAGACCTCACAGTGAAACGCAGACTGACCAGCCCTTAACCAACAGGTGTAGACCTCACAGTGAAACGCAGACTGACCAGCCCTTAACCAACAGGTGTAGACCTCACAGTGAAACGCAGACTGACCAGCCCTTAACCAACAGGTGTAGACCTCACAGTGAAACGCAGACTGACCAGCCCTTAACCAACAGGTGTAGACCTCACAGTGAAACGCAGACTGACCAGCCCTTAACCAACAGGTGTAGACCTCACAGTGAAACGCAGACTGACCAGCCCTTAACCAACAGGTGTAGACCTCACAGTGAAACGCAGACTGACCAGCCCTTAACCAACAGGTGTAGACCTCACAGTGAAACGCAGACTGACCAGCCCTTAACCAACAGGTGTAGACCTCACAGTGAAACGCAGACTGACCAGCCCTTAACCAACAGGTGTAGACCTCACAGTGAAACGCAGACTGATCAGCCCTTAACCAACAGGTGTAGACCTCACAGTGAAACGCAGACTGACCAGCCCTTAACCAACAGGTGTAGACCTCACAGTGAAATGCAGACTGACCAGCCCTTAACCAACAGGTGTAGACCTCACAGTGAAACGCAGACTGACCAGCCCTTAACCAACAGGTGTAGACCTCACAGTGAAATGCAGACTGACCAGGCCTTAACCAACAGGTGTAGACCTCACAGTGAAACGCAGACTGACCAGCCCTTAACCAACAGGTGTAGACCTCACAGTGAAACGCAGACTGACCAGCCCTTAACCAATAGGTGTAGACCTCACAGTGAAACGCAGACTGACCAGCCCTTAACCAACAGGTGTAGAACTCACAGTGAAACGCAGACTGACCAGCCCTTAACCAACAGGTGTAGACCTCACAGTGAAACGCAGACTGACCAGCCCTTAACCAACAGGTGTAGACCTCACAGTGAAACGCAGACTGACCAGCCCTTAACCAACAGGTGTAGACCTCACAGTGAAACGCAGACTGACCAGCCCTTAACCAACAGGTGTAGACCTCACAGTGAAACGCAGACTGACCAGCCCTTAACCAACAGGTGTAGACCTCACAGTGAAACGCAGACTGACCAGCCCTTAACCAACAGGTGTAGACCTCACAGTGAAACGCAGACTGACCAGCCCTTAACCAACAGGTGTAGACCTCACAGTGAAACGCAGACTGACCAGCCCTTAACCAACAGGTGTAGACCTCACAGTGAAACGCAGACTGACCAGCCCTTAACCAACAGGTGTAGACCTCACAGTGAAACGCAGACTGACCAGCCCTTAACCAACAGGTGTAGACCTCACAGTGAAACGCAGACTGACCAGCCCTTAACCAACAGGTGTAGACCTCACAGTGAAACGCAGACTGACCAGCCCTTAACCAACAGGTGTAGACCTCACAGTGAAACGCAGACTGACCAGCCCTTAACCAACAGGTGTAGACCTCACAGTGAAACGCAGACTGACCAGCCCTTAACCAACAGGTGTAGACCTCACAGTGAAACGCAGACTGACCAGCCCTTAACCAACAGGTGTAGACCTCACAGTGAAACGCAGACTGACCAGCCCTTAACCAACAGGTGTAGACCTCACAGTGAAACGCAGACTGAGAAGCCCTTAACCAACAGGTGTAGACCTCACAGTGAAATGCAGACTGACCAGCCCTTAACCAACAGGTGTAGACCTCACAGTGAAACGCAGACTGACCAGCCCTTAACCAACAGGTGTAGACCTCACAGTGAAACGCAGACTGACCAGCCCTTAACCAACAGGTGTAGACCTCACAGTGAAATGCAGACTGACCAGCCCTTAACCAACAGGTGTAGACCTCACAGTGAAACGCAGACTGACCAGCCCTTAACCAACAGGTGTAGACCTCACAGTGAAACGCAGACTGACCAGCCCTTAACCAACAGGTGTAGACCTCACAGTGAAACGCAGACTGACCAGCCCTTAACCAACAGGTGTAGACCTCACAGTGAAACGCAGACTGACCAGCCCTTAACCAACAGGTGTAGACCTCACAGTGAAACGCAGACTGACCAGCCCTTAACCAACAGGTGTAGACCTCACAGTGAAACGCAGACTGACCAGCCCTTAACCAACAGGTGTAGACCTCACAGTGAAACGCAGACTGACCAGCCCTTAACCAACAGGTGTAGACCTCACAGTGAAACGCAGACTGACCAGCCCTTAACCAACAGGTGTAGACCTCACAGTGAAACGCAGACTGACCAGCCCTTAACCAACAGGTGTAGACCTCACAGTGAAACGCAGACTGACCAGCCCTTAACCAACAGGTGTAGACCTCACAGTGAAACGCAGACTGACCAGCCCTTAACCAACAGGTGTAGACCTCACAGTGAAACGCAGACTGACCAGCCCTTAACCAACAGGTGTAGACCTCACAGTGAAACGCAGACTGACCAGCCCTTAACCAACAGGTGTAGACCTCACAGTGAAACGCAGACTGACCAGCCCTTAACCAACAGGTGTAGACCTCACAGTGAAACGCAGACTGACCAGCCCTTAACCAACAGGTGTAGACCTCACAGTGAAACGCAGACTGACCAGCCCTTAACCAACAGGTGTAGACCTCACAGTGAAACGCAGACTGACCAGCCCTTAACCAACAGGTGTAGACCTCACAGTGAAACGCAGACTGACCAGCCCTTAACCAACAGGTGTAGACCTCACAGTGAAACGCAGACTGACCAGCCCTTAACCAACAGGTGTAGACCTCACAGTGAAACGCAGACTGACCAGCCCTTAACCAACAGGTGTAGACCTCACAGTGAAACGCAGACTGACCAGCCCTTAACCAACAGGTGTAGACCTCACAGTGAAACGCAGACTGACCAGCCCTTAACCAACAGGTGTAGACCTCACAGTGAAACGCAGACTGACCAGCCCTTAACCAACAGGTGTAGACCTCACAGTGAAACGCAGACTGACCAGCCCTTAACCAACAGGTGTAGACCTCACAGTGAAACGCAGACTGACCAGCCCTTAACCAACAGGTGTAGACCTCACAGTGAAACGCAGACTGACCAGCCCTTAACCAACAGGTGTAGACCTCACAGTGAAACGCAGACTGACCAGCCCTTAACCAACAGGTGTAGACCTCACAGTGAAACGCAGACTGACCAGCCCTTAACCAACAGGTGTAGACCTCACAGTGAAACGCAGACTGACCAGCCCTTAACCAACAGGTGTAGACCTCACAGTGAAACGCAGACTGACCAGCCCTTAACCAACAGGTGTAGACCTCACAGTGAAACGCAGACTGACCAGCCCTTAACCAACAGGTGTAGACCTCACAGTGAAACGCAGACTGACCAGCCCTTAACCAACAGGTGTAGACCTCACAGTGAAACGCAGACTGACCAGCCCTTAACCAACAGGTGTAGACCTCACAGTGAAACGCAGACTGACCAGCCCTTAACCAACAGGTGTAGACCTCACAGTGAAACGCAGACTGACCAGCCCTTAACCAACAGGTGTAGACCTCACAGTGAAACGCAGACTGACCAGCCCTTAACCAACAGGTGTAGACCTCACAGTGAAACGCAGACTGACCAGCCCTTAACCAACAGGTGTAGACCTCACAGTGAAACGCAGACTGACCAGCCCTTAACCAACAGGTGTAGACCTCACAGTGAAACGCAGACTGACCAGCCCTTAACCAACAGGTGTAGACCTCACAGTGAAACGCAGACTGACCAGCCCTTAACCAACAGGTGTAGACCTCACAGTGAAACGCAGACTGACCAGCCCTTAACCAACAGGTGTAGACCTCACAGTGAAACGCAGACTGACCAGCCCTTAACCAACAGGTGTAGACCTCACAGTGAAACGCAGACTGACCAGCCCTTAACCAACAGGTGTAGACCTCACAGTGAAACGCAGACTGACCAGCCCTTAACCAACAGGTGTAGACCTCACAGTGAAACGCAGACTGACCAGCCCTTAACCAACAGGTGTAGACCTCACAGTGAAACGCAGACTGACCAGCCCTTAACCAACAGGTGTAGACCTCACAGTGAAACGCAGACTGACCAGCCCTTAACCAACAGGTGTAGACCTCACAGTGAAACGCAGACTGACCAGCCCTTAACCAACAGGTGTAGACCTCACAGTGAAACGCAGACTGACCAGCCCTTAACCAACAGGTGTAGACCTCACAGTGAAACGCAGACTGACCAGCCCTTAACCAACAGGTGTAGACCTCACAGTGAAACGCAGACTGACCAGCCCTTAACCAACAGGTGTAGACCTCACAGTGAAACGCAGACTGACCAGCCCTTAACCAACAGGTGTAGACCTCACAGTGAAACGCAGACTGACCAGCCCTTAACCAACAGGTGTAGACCTCACAGTGAAACGCAGACTGACCAGCCCTTAACCAACAGGTGTAGACCTCACAGTGAAACGCAGACTGACCAGCCCTTAACCAACAGGTGTAGACCTCACAGTGAAACGCAGACTGACCAGCCCTTAACCAACAGGTGTAGACCTCACAGTGAAACGCAGACTGACCAGCCCTTAACCAACAGGTGTAGACCTCACAGTGAAACGCAGACTGACCAGCCCTTAACCAACAGGTGTAGACCTCACAGTGAAACGCAGACTGACCAGCCCTTAACCAACAGGTGTAGACCTCACAGTGAAACGCAGACTGACCAGCCCTTAACCAACAGGTGTAGACCTCACAGTGAAACGCAGACTGACCAGCCCTTAACCAACAGGTGTAGACCTCACAGTGAAACGCAGACTGACCAGCCCTTAACCAACAGGTGTAGACCTCACAGTGAAACGCAGACTGACCAGCCCTTAACCAACAGGTGTAGACCTCACAGTGAAACGCAGACTGACCAGCCCTTAACCAACAGGTGTAGACCTCACAGTGAAACGCAGACTGACCAGCCCTTAACCAACAGGTGTAGACCTCACAGTGAAACGCAGACTGACCAGCCCTTAACCAACAGGTGTAGACCTCACAGTGAAACGCAGACTGACCAGCCCTTAACCAACAGGTGTAGACCTCACAGTGAAACGCAGACTGACCAGCCCTTAACCAACAGGTGTAGACCTCACAGTGAAACGCAGACTGACCAGCCCTTAACCAACAGGTGTAGACCTCACAGTGAAACGCAGACTGACCAGCCCTTAACCAACAGGTGTAGACCTCACAGTGAAACGCAGACTGACCAGCCCTTAACCAACAGGTGTAGACCTCACAGTGAAACGCAGACTGACCAGCCCTTAACCAACAGGTGTAGACCTCACAGTGAAACGCAGACTGACCAGCCCTTAACCAACAGGTGTAGACCTCACAGTGAAACGCAGACTGACCAGCCCTTAACCAACAGGTGTAGACCTCACAGTGAAACGCAGACTGACCAGCCCTTAACCAACAGGTGTAGACCTCACAGTGAAACGCAGACTGACCAGCCCTTAACCAACAGGTGTAGACCTCACAGTGAAACGCAGACTGACCAGCCCTTAACCAACAGGTGTAGACCTCACAGTGAAACGCAGACTGACCAGCCCTTAACCAACAGGTGTAGACCTCACAGTGAAACGCAGACTGACCAGCCCTTAACCAACAGGTGTAGACCTCACAGTGAAACGCAGACTGACCAGCCCTTAACCAACAGGTGTAGACCTCACAGTGAAACGCAGACTGACCAGCCCTTAACCAACAGGTGTAGACCTCACAGTGAAACGCAGACTGACCAGCCCTTAACCAACAGGTGTAGACCTCACAGTGAAACGCAGACTGACCAGCCCTTAACCAACAGGTGTAGACCTCACAGTGAAACGCAGACTGACCAGCCCTTAACCAACAGGTGTAGACCTCACAGTGAAACGCAGACTGACCAGCCCTTAACCAACAGGTGTAGACCTCACAGTGAAACGCAGACTGACCAGCCCTTAACCAACAGGTGTAGACCTCACAGTGAAACGCAGACTGACCAGCCCTTAACCAACAGGTGTAGACCTCACAGTGAAACGCAGACTGACCAGCCCTTAACCAACAGGTGTAGACCTCACAGTGAAACGCAGACTGACCAGCCCTTAACCAACAGGTGTAGACCTCACAGTGAAACGCAGACTGACCAGCCCTTAACCAACAGGTGTAGACCTCACAGTGAAACGCAGACTGACCAGCCCTTAACCAACAGGTGTAGACCTCACAGTGAAACGCAGACTGACCAGCCCTTAACCAACAGGTGTAGACCTCACAGTGAAACGCAGACTGACCAGCCCTTAACCAACAGGTGTAGACCTCACAGTGAAACGCAGACTGACCAGCCCTTAACCAACAGGTGTAGACCTCACAGTGAAACGCAGACTGACCAGCCCTTAACCAACAGGTGTAGACCTCACAGTGAAACGCAGACTGACCAGCCCTTAACCAACAGGTGTAGACCTCACAGTGAAACGCAGACTGACCAGCCCTTAACCAACAGGTGTAGACCTCACAGTGAAACGCAGACTGACCAGCCCTTAACCAACAGGTGTAGACCTCACAGTGAAACGCTGACTGACCAGCCCTTAACCAACAGGTGTAGACCTCACAGTGAAACGCAGACTGACCAGCCCTTAACCAACAGGTGTAGACCTCACAGTGAAACGCAGACTGACCAGCCCTTAACCAACAGGTGTAGACCTCACAGTGAAACGCAGACTGACCAGCCCTTAACCAACAGGTGTAGACCTCACAGTGAAACGCAGACTGACCAGCCCTTAACCAACAGGTGTAGACCTCACAGTGAAACGCAGACTGACCAGCCCTTAACCAACAGGTGTAGACCTCACAGTGAAACGCAGACTGACCAGCCCTTAACCAACAGGTGTAGACCTCACAGTGAAACGCAGACTGACCAGCCCTTAACCAACAGGTGTAGACCTCACAGTGAAACGCAGACTGACCAGCCCTTAACCAACAGGTGTAGACCTCACAGTGAAACGCAGACTGACCAGCCCTTAACCAACAGGTGTAGACCTCACAGTGAAACGCAGACTGACCAGCCCTTAACCAACAGGTGTAGACCTCACAGTGAAACGCAGACTGACCAGCCCTTAACCAACAGGTGTAGACCTCACAGTGAAACGCAGACTGACCAGCCCTTAACCAACAGGTGTAGACCTCACAGTGAAACGCAGACTGACCAGCCCTTAACCAACAGGTGTAGACCTCACAGTGAAACGCAGACTGACCAGCCCTTAACCAACAGGTGTAGACCTCACAGTGAAACGCAGACTGACCAGCCCTTAACCAACAGGTGTAGACCTCACAGTGAAACGCAGACTGACCAGCCCTTAACCAACAGGTGTAGACCTCACAGTGAAACGCAGACTGACCAGCCCTTAACCAACAGGTGTAGACCTCACAGTGAAACGCAGACTGACCAGCCCTTAACCAACAGGTGTAGACCTCACAGTGAAACGCAGACTGACCAGCCCTTAACCAACAGGTGTAGACCTCACAGTGAAACGCAGACTGACCAGCCCTTAACCAACAGGTGTAGACCTCACAGTGAAACGCAGACTGACCAGCCCTTAACCAACAGGTGTAGACCTCACAGTGAAACGCAGACTGACCAGCCCTTAACCAACAGGTGTAGACCTCACAGTGAAACGCAGACTGACCAGCCCTTAACCAACAGGTGTAGACCTCACAGTGAAACGCAGACTGACCAGCCCTTAACCAACAGGTGTAGACCTCACAGTGAAACGCAGACTGACCAGCCCTTAACCAACAGGTGTAGACCTCACAGTGAAACGCAGACTGACCAGCCCTTAACCAACAGGTGTAGACCTCACAGTGAAACGCAGACTGACCAGCCCTTAACCAACAGGTGTAGACCTCACAGTGAAACGCAGACTGACCAGCCCTTAACCAACAGGTGTAGACCTCACAGTGAAACGCAGACTGACCAGCCCTTAACCAACAGGTGTAGACCTCACAGTGAAACGCAGACTGACCAGCCCTTAACCAACAGGTGTAGACCTCACAGTGAAACGCAGACTGACCAGCCCTTAACCAACAGGTGTAGACCTCACAGTGAAACGCAGACTGACCAGCCCTTAACCAACAGGTGTAGACCTCACAGTGAAACGCAGACTGACCAGCCCTTAACCAACAGGTGTAGACCTCACAGTGAAACGCAGACTGACCAGCCCTTAACCAACAGGTGTAGACCTCACAGTGAAACGCAGACGGACCAGCCCTTAACCAACAGGTGTAGACCTCACAGTGAAACGCAGACTGACCAGCCCTTAACCAACAGGTGTAGACCTCACAGTGAAACGCAGACTGACCAGCCCTTAACCAACAGGTGTAGACCTCACAGTGAAACGCAGACTGACCAGCCCTTAACCAACAGGTGTAGACCTCACAGTGAAACGCAGACTGACCAGCCCTTAACCAACAGGTGTAGACCTCACAGTGAAACGCAGACTGACCAGCCCTTAACCAACAGGTGTAGACCTCACAGTGAAACGCAGACTGACCAGCCCTTAACCAACAGGTGTAGACCTCACAGTGAAACGCAGACTGACCAGCCCTTAACCAACAGGTGTAGACCTCACAGTGAAACGCAGACTGACCAGCCCTTAACCAACAGGTGTAGACCTCACAGTGAAACGCAGACTGACCAGCCCTTAACCAACAGGTGTAGACCTCACAGTGAAACGCAGACTGACCAGCCCTTAACCAACAGGTGTAGACCTCACAGTGAAACGCAGACTGACCAGCCCTTAACCAACAGGTGTAGACCTCACAGTGAAACGCAGACTGACCAGCCCTTAACCAACAGGTGTAGACCTCACAGTGAAACGCAGACTGACCAGCCCTTAACCAACAGGTGTAGACCTCACAGTGAAACGCAGACTGACCAGCCCTTAACCAACAGGTGTAGACCTCACAGTGAAACGCAGACTGACCAGCCCTTAACCAACAGGTGTAGACCTCACAGTGAAACGCTGACTGACCAGCCCTTAACCAACAGGTGTAGACCTCACAGTGAAACGCAGACTGACCAGCCCTTAACCAACAGGTGTAGACCTCACAGTGAAACGCAGACTGACCAGCCCTTAACCAACAGGTGTAGACCTCACAGTGAAACGCAGACTGACCAGCCCTTAACAAACAGGTGTAGACCTCACAGTGAAACGCAGACTGACCAGCCCTTAACCAACAGGTGTAGACCTCACAGTGAAACGCAGACTGACCAGCCCTTAACCAACAGGTGTAGACCTCACAGTGAAACGCAGACTGACCAGCCCTTAACCAACAGGTGTAGACCTCACAGTGAAACGCAGACTGACCAGCCCTTAACCAACAGGTGTAGACCTCACAGTGAAACGCAGACTGACCAGCCCTTAACCAACAGGTGTAGACCTCACAGTGAAACGCAGACTGACCAGCCCTTAACCAACAGGTGTAGACCTCACAGTGAAACGCAGACTGACCAGCCCTTAACCAACAGGTGTAGACCTCACAGTGAAACGCAGACTGACCAGCCCTTAACCAACAGGTGTAGACCTCACAGTGAAACGCAGACTGACCAGCCCTTAACCAACAGGTGTAGACCTCACAGTGAAACGCAGACTGACCAGCCCTTAACCAACAGGTGTAGACCTCACAGTGAAACGCAGACTGACCAGCCCTTAACCAACAGGTGTAGACCTCACAGTGAAACGCAGACTGACCAGCCCTTAACCAACAGGTGTAGACCTCACAGTGAAACGCAGACTGACCAGCCCTTAACCAACAGGTGTAGACCTCACAGTGAAACGCAGACTGACCAGCCCTTAACCAACAGGTGTAGACCTCACAGTGAAACGCAGACTGACCAGCCCTTAACCAACAGGTGTAGACCTCACAGTGAAACGCAGACTGACCAGCCCTTAACCAACAGGTGTAGACCTCACAGTGAAACGCAGACTGACCAGCCCTTAACCAACAGGTGTAGACCTCACAGTGAAACGCAGACTGACCAGCCCTTAACCAACAGGTGTAGACCTCACAGTGAAACGCAGACTGACCAGCCCTTAACCAACAGGTGTAGACCTCACAGTGAAACGCAGACTGACCAGCCCTTAACCAACAGGTGTAGACCTCACAGTGAAACGCAGACTGACCAGCCCTTAACCAACAGGTGTAGACCTCACAGTGAAACGCAGACTGACCAGCCCTTAACCAACAGGTGTAGACCTCACAGTGAAACGCAGACTGACCAGCCCTTAACCAACAGGTGTAGACCTCACAGTGAAACGCAGACTGACCAGCCCTTAACCAACAGGTGTAGACCTCACAGTGAAACGCAGACTGACCAGCCCTTAACCAACAGGTGTAGACCTCACAGTGAAACGCAGACTGACCAGCCCTTAACCAACAGGTGTAGACCTCACAGTGAAACGCAGACTGACCAGCCCTTAACCAACAGGTGTAGACCTCACAGTGAAACGCAGACTGACCAGCCCTTAACCAACAGGTGTAGACCTCACAGTGAAACGCAGACTGACCAGCCCTTAACCAACAGGTGTAGACCTCACAGTGAAACGCAGACTGACCAGCCCTTAACCAACAGGTGTAGACCTCACAGTGAAACGCAGACTGACCAGCCCTTAACCAACAGGTGTAGACCTCACAGTGAAACGCAGACTGACCAGCCCTTAACCAACAGGTGTAGACCTCACAGTGAAACGCAGACTGACCAGCCCTTAACCAACAGGTGTAGACCTCACAGTGAAACGCAGACTGACCTGCCCTTAACCAACAGGTGTAGACCTCACAGTGAAACGCAGACTGACCGGCCCTTAACCAACAGGTGTAGACCTCACAGTGAAACGCAGACTGACCGGCCCTTAACCAACAGGTGTAGACCTCACAGTGAAACGCAGACTGACCGGCCCTTAACCAACAGGTGTAGACTCACAGTGAAACGCAGACTGACCGGCCCTTAACCAACAGGTGTAGACCTCACAGTGAAACGCAGACTGACCGGCCCTTAACCAACAGGTGTAGACCTCACAGTGAAACGCAGACTGACCGGCCCTTAACCAACAGGTGTAGACCTCACAGTGAAACGCAGACTGACCGGCCCTTAACCAAAAGGTGTAGACCTCACAGTGAAACGCAGACTGACCGGCCCTTAACCAACAGGTGTAGACCTCACAGTGAAACGCAGACTGACCGGCCCTTAACCAACAGGTGTAGACCTCACAGTGAAACGCAGACTGACCGGCCCTTAACCAACAGGTGTAGACCTCACAGTGAAACGCAGACTGACCAGCCCTTAACCAACAGGTGTAGACCTCACAGTGAAACGCAGACTGACCAGCCCTTAACCAACAGGTGTAGACCTCACAGTGAAACGCAGACTGACCAGCCCTTAACCAACAGGTGTAGACCTCACAGTGAAACGCAGACTGACCAGCCCTTAACCAACAGGTGTAGACCTCACAGTGAAACGCAGACTGACCAGCCCTTAACCAACAGGTGTAGACCTCACAGTGAAACGCAGACTGACCAGCCCTTAACCAACAGGTGTAGACCTCACAGTGAAACGCAGACTGACCAGCCCTTAACCAACAGGTGTAGACCTCACAGTGAAACGCAGACTGACCAGCCCTTAACCAACAGGTGTAGACCTCACAGTGAAATGCAGACTGACCAGCCCTTAACCAACAGGTGTAGACCTCACAGTGAAATGGTTAGAGTAATCAAAGTGACAGTGAGTTTCTATTGGATAAATTCTTCTATGTTTATCCCCGTTTTGTTCTGTTTGTTTCCGTTTAAAGAAAAAAGGAAAAAAAAGCTTTTCAACAGAATCGGCGGCACGATCACTTTCATAGCAGCCACGTCCAAACAGCATGATCACTTTCATAGCAGCCACGTACAAACAGCACGATCGCTTTCATAGCAGCCACGTACAAACAGCATGATCACTTTCATAGCAGCCACGTACAAACAGCACGATCACTTTCATAGCAGCCACGTACAAACAGCATGATCACTTTCATAGCAGCCACGTACAAACAGCATGATCACTTTCATAGCAGCCACGTACAAACAGCATGATCACTTTCATAGCAGCAACGTACAAACAGCATGATCACTTTCATAGCAGCCACGTACAAACAGCATGATCGCTTTCATAGCAGCCACGTACAAACAGCATGATCGCTTTCAGAGCAGCCACGTACAAACAGCATGATCACTTTCATAGCAGCCACGTACAAACAGCATGATCACTTTCAGAGCAGCCACGTACAAACAGCACCAGCCACGTACAAACAGCACGATCACTTTCATAGCAGCCACGTACAAACAGCATGATCACTTTCATAGCAGCCACGTACAAACAGCATGATCACTTTCATAGCAGCCACGTACAAACAGCATGATCACTTTCATAGCAGCCACGTACAAACAGCATGATCACTTTCATAGCAGCCACGTACAAACAGCATGATCACTTTCAGAGCAGCCACGTACAAACAGCATGATCACTTTCAGAGCAGCCACGTACAAACAGCACGATCACTTTCATAGCAGCCACGTACAAACAGCATGATCACTTTCATAGCAGCCACGTACAAACAGCATGATCACTTTCATAGCAGCCACGTACAAACAGCATGATCACTTTCATAGCAGCCACGTACAAACAGCATGATCACTTTCATAGCAGCCACGTACAAACAGCATGATCACTTTCATAGCAGCCACGTACAAACAGCATGATCACTTTCATAGCAGCCACGTACAAACAGCATGATCACTTTCATAGCAGCCACGTACAAACAGCATGATCACTTTCATAGCAGCCACGTACAAACAGCACGATCACTTTCATAGCAGCCACGTACAAACAGCACGATCACTTTCAGAGCAGCCACGTACAAACAGCACGATCACTTTCATAGCAGCCACGTACAAACAGCATGATCACTTTCATAGCAGCCACGTCCAAACAGCATGATCACTTTCATAGCAGCCACGTACAAACAGCATGATCCCTTTCATAGCAGCCACGTACAAACAGCATGATCGCTTTCATAGCAGCCACGTACAAACAGCATGATCACTTTGATTGTTGTATAATTCGTTCTCCCATCTACACTCTCTCCTCCTCTCACCTTTGCCCCTTCGCTTGTGGACTTCAGTGCACAACAACACATCAGCTGTCTGTGAGCAGGCAAAATAAACTTTCCAAGCCGAACCTTCATATTATAACCGCTAACTGCTACACACAGCTTACATCGTCACCATATTAGCTAACGTCAAGTCAACAACACAGCTACTAGAACTAAGGTGTTAGCAAACCCGCTACAATCATGCAGTACAGTCAGCAAGCAGTTTAGCAGTTACACCAGCCCGAACCTGGTGGCAACAAATGAATAAAAAGCAAAAGCTTTAGCCTGACTTGGAAGAGTTCCAGTGCCGGATACCCAGCTAGGTAATAGCGTCCCTCTCTGTTTGCGCCGGGTGTTTTTGAGTAGCCTAAACTAGCTCGCTTAATTTGCTAGCTAAGTAAGTGAAATTGAAAAAAAAAAAAAAATGAAATAAATATATCCAACTCTCTTGTGCTTCTCCTTAATTTTTGAAGAAATACATCGTATGCAGTGCTTGGTACAGTAGTTCTAGTTGATGCTTCCAGTACTAGATTCATTCTCTGATCCTTTGATTGGGTGGGGGACATGTCACTTCTTGCTACAAGAGCTCTGATAGGTTTGAGGACATCCTACGGAATTTTGCCATAATTACAGTGTAAGTCTACGGAAGGGGGTGAGAACCACGAGCCTCTTAGGTTTTGTATTGAATTTGTATTGTATCCAGAGGAGGACGGAAGCTAGCTGTCCTCCAGCTACACCACGGTGCTACCCGACAGAGTGCTGCTGAGACCTTCATTGCAAAACAGTGTGTGTTTTAATCAATTCTTTGGCGATTGGTGAATATATTTAGTATAGTTGTATCTAAAAAGGATAACTTCTTTAATGTTAAACTATTTTTATTTTTTATAAAATTCACTGAGGAGGATGGTCCTCCCCTTTTCTCCTCTGAGGAGCCTCCACTGGTACACACACAACCCCCACAAGGATGTACCCTTATTCTATAACCCATGGTATGGCAGGATGTACCCTTATTCTATAACCCATTGTATACAAGGATGTACCCATATTATATAACCCATGGTATGGAAGGATGTACCCTTATTCTATAACCCATGGTATGGCAGGATGTACCCTTATTCTATAACCCATGGTATGGCAGGATGTACCCTTATTCTATAACCCATGGTATGGCAGGATGTACCCTTATTCTATAACCCATGGTATGGCAGGATGTACCCTTATTCTATAACCCATGGTATGGCAGGATGTACCCTTATTCTATAACCCATGGTATGGCAGGATGTACCCTTATTCTATAACCCATGGTATGGAAGGATGTACCCTTATTCTATAACCCATGGTATGGCAGGATGTACCCTTATTCTATAACCCATGGTATGGAAGGATGTACCCTTATTCTATAACCCATGGTATGGAAGGATGTACCCTTATTCTATAACCCATGGTATGGCAGGATGTACCCTTATTCTATAACCCATGGTATGGCAGGATGTACCCTTATTCTATAACCCATGGTATGGAAGGATGTACCCTTATTCTATAACCCATGGTATGGCAGGATGTACCCTTATTCTATAACCCATGGTATGGAAGGATGTCTTTATTCTATAACCCATGGTATGGAAGGATGTACACTTATTCTATAACCCATGGTATGGAAGGATGTACCCTTATTCTATAACCCATGGTATGGAAGGATGTACCCTTATTCTATAACCCATGGTATGGCAGGATGTACCCTTATTCTATAACCCATGGTATGGAAGGATGTACCCTTATTCTATAACCCATGGTATGGCAGGATGTACCCTTATTCTATAACCCATGGTATGGAAGGATGTACCCTTATTCTATAACCCATGGTATGGAAGGATGTACCCTTATTCTATAACCCATGGTATGGAAGGATGTACCCATATTCCTACAGTGAGGGGGAAAAAAGTATTTGATCCCCTGCTGATTTTGTACGTTTGCCCGCTGACAAAGAAATGATCAGTATGTAATTTTAATGGTGGGTTTATTTGAACAGTGAGAGACAGAATAACAACAACAAAAATCCAGAAAAACGCATGTCAAAAATGTTCTAAAATGATTTACATTTTAATGAGGGAAACACAGAACATCACAGGGTTTCACAGCTCTGGATCTGAGACGACAGAGAGAACATCACAGGGTTTCACAGCTCTGGATCTGAGACGACAGAGAGAACATCACAGGGTTTCACAGCTCTGGATCTGAGACGACAGAGAGAACATCACAGGGTTTCACAGCTCTGGATCTGAGACGACAGAGAGAACATCACAGGGTTTCACAGCTCTGGATCTGAGACGACAGAGAGAACATCACAGGGTTTCACAGCTCTGTATCTGAGACGACAGAGAGAACATCACAGGGTTTCACAGCTCTGTATCTGAGACGACAGAGAGAACATCACGGGTTTCACAGCTCTGGATCTGAGACGACAGAGAGAACATCACAGGGTTTCACAGCTCTGGATCTGAGACGACAGAGAGAACATCACAGGGTTTCACAGCTCTGGATCTGAGACGACAGAGAGAACATCACAGGGTTTCACAGCTCTGGATCTGAGACGACAGAGAGAACATCACAGGGTTTCACAGCTCTGTATCTGAGACGACAGAGAGAACATCACAGGGTTTCACAGCTCTGTATCTGAGACGACAGAGAGAACATCACAGGGTTTCACAGCTCTGGATCTGAGACGACAGAGAGAACATCACAGGGTTTCACAGCTCTGTATCTGAGACGACAGAGAGAACATCACAGGGTTTCACAGCTCTGGATCTGAGACGACAGAGAGAACATCACAGGGTTTCACAGCTCTGGATCTGAGACGACAGAGAGAACATCACAGGGTTTCACAGCTCTGTATCTGAGACGACAGAGAGAACATCACAGGGTTTCACAGCTCTGTATCTGAGACGACAGAGAGAACATCACAGGGTTTCACAGCTCTGTATCTGAGACGACAGAGAGAACATCACAGGGTTTCACAGCTCTGTATCTGAGACGACAGAGAGAACATCACAGGGTTTCACAGCTCTGGATCTGAGACGACAGAGAGAACATCACAGGGTTTCACAGCTCTGTATCTGAGACGACAGAGAGAACATCACAGGGTTTCACAGCTCTGGATCTGAGACGACAGAGAGAACATCACAGGGTTTCACAGCTCTGGATCTGAGACGACAGAGAGAACATCACAGGGTTTCACAGCTCTGGATCTGAGACGACAGAGAGAACATCACAGGGTTTCACAGCTCTGGATCTGAGACGACAGAGAGAACATCACAGGGTTTCACAGCTCTGGATCTGAGACGACAGAGAGAACATCACAGGGTTTCACAGCTCTGTATCTGAGACGACAGAGAGAACATCACAGGGTTTCACAGCTCTGTATCTGAGACGACAGAGAGAACATCACAGGGTTTCACAGCTCTGGATCTGAGACGACAGAGAGAACATCACAGGGTTTCACAGCTCTGGATCTGAGACGACAGAGAGAACATCACAGGGTTTCACAGCTCTGGATCTGAGACGACAGAGAGAACATCACAGGGTTTCACAGCTCTGGATCTGAGACGACAGAGAGAACATCACAGGGTTTCACAGCTCTGGATCTGAGACGACAGAGAGAACATCACAGCGAAACAGGCTGCGTTATATTCTGATTAGACAGCACTGAATATGATGTTTCCATTTCTCTGACCTCATTATTATTATTATTATTATAATATATATATTATTATTATTATATTATTATTATTAATATATTATTATTATTAATATTATTATTAATATATTATTATTATATATTATTATTATATATTATTATTATTATATATTATTAATATATTATTATTATATATTATTATTATTAATATATTATTAATTTATTATTATTATATATATATTATTATTAATATATTATTATTATTATATTATTATTATTATTATATATTATTATTATATATTATTATTATTATATATTATTAATATATTATTATTATTAATATATTATTATTATTAATACATTATTATTATTATACATTATTATTATTATTATTATTATTATATATAATTATTATTATATATTATTATTATTATTAATATATTATTATTATTATATATTATTATATTAATATATTATTCTTATATATTATTCTTATTATATATTATTCTTATTATTATTAATATATTATTATTATATATTATTATTATTATATATTATTATTATTAATATATTATTATTATATATATTATTTTTTATTATTATTATTATATTTGTTATTATTATTATATATTATTATATATTATTATTATTATTATTATTATTATATATATTATTATTATTATATATTGTTATTATATATATTATTATTATTATTGTTATATTTGTTATTATTATTATATTTATTATTGTTATTGTTATTATTATTATATACTATTATTATTATTATTATATATATTATTATTATTTTATAATATTATTATTATTATATTTATTATTGTTATTGTTATTATTATTATATATTATTATTATTATTATTATTATTTTATATTATTAATATTATTATTATATTTAAAGATTTTAGTCATTTAGCAGAGACTTATCCAGAGTGACTTCCAGTTAATACATTATGTTTAAATAGCTAGGTGGTTAGCACGTATAACTCTCAGTCAGGACATGTTTCCTCAAAGCTAGTAAGGGGGGGGGGGGGGGGTCATGTTTCAGTGTTAACAAAATGTTTATGTGTTTTATTTGGGGGGGGGGGCTGTTGTCAATAAACAGACACACACAGAGAGAGAGAGAAAGAGACACGATAGTGATCGATAGCAGCAAGGTTAGCGTTAAAGGTTGTTGCCGGCGCCAGGGT
This sequence comes from Salmo salar, assembly GCF_965601325.2. Taxonomy (NCBI): domain Eukaryota; kingdom Metazoa; phylum Chordata; class Actinopteri; order Salmoniformes; family Salmonidae; genus Salmo; species Salmo salar. Next base: position 550,444 of record NW_027675447.1, read on the forward strand.
TCACGTCAGGTAAGACACTATGTCACCACCGCACACAACCTCACTGGAGCGCTGTGGAATCACCCTCACTGACTGGAGCGCTGTGGAATCACCCTCACTGACTGGAGCGCTGTGGAATCACCCTCACTGACTGGAGCGCTGTGGAATCACCCTCACTGACTGGAGCGCTGTGGAATCACCCTCACTGACTGGAGCGCTGTGGAATCACCCGCACTGACTGGAGCGCTGTGGAATCACCCTCACTGACTGGAGCGCTGTGGAATCACCCTCACTGACTGGAGCGCTGTGGAATCACCCTCACTGACTGGAGCGCTGTGGAATCACCCTCACTGACTGGAGCGCTGTGGAATCACCCTCACTGACTGGAGCGCTGCACTGTGGAATCACCCTCACTGACTGGAGCGCTGTGGAATCACCCTCACTGACTGGAGCGCTGTGGAATCACCCTCACTGACTGGAGCGCTGTGGAATCACCCTCACTGACTGGAGCGCTGTGGAATCACCCTCACTGACTGGAGCGCTGTGGAATCACCCTCACTGACTGGAGCGCTGTGGAATCACCCTCACTGACTGGAGCGCTGCACTGTGGAATCACCCTCACTGACTGGAACGCTGCACTGTGGAATCACCCTCACTGACTGGAGCGCTGCGCTGTGGAATCACCCTCACTGACTGGAGCGCTGTGGAATCACCCTCACTGACTGGAGCGCTGTGGAATCACCCTCACTGACTGGAGCGCTGTGGAATCACCCTCACTGACTGGAGCGCTGCGCTGTGGAATCACCCTCACTGACTGGAGCGCTGCGCTGTGGAATCACCCTCACTGACTGGAGCGCTGTGGAATCACCCTCACTGACTGGAGCGCTGCGCTGTGGAATCACCCTCACTGACTGGAGCGCTGTGGAATCACCCTCACTGACTGGAGCGCTGTGGAATCACCCTCACTGACTGGAGCGCTGTGGTATCACCCTCACTGACTGGAGCGCTGCGCTGTGGAATCACCCTCACTGACTGGAGCGCTGTGGAATCAACCTCACTGACTGGAGCGCTGTGGAATCACCCTCACTGACTGGAGCATTGCGCTGTGGAATCACCCTCACTGACTGGAGCGCTGCACTGTGGAATCACCCTCACTGACTGGAGCGCTGTGGAATCACCCTCACTGACTGGAGCGCTGTGGAATCACCCTCACTGACTGGAGCGTTGCGCTGTGGAATCACCCTCACTGACTGGAGCGCTGCACTGTGGAATCACCCTCACTGACTGGAGCGCTGCGCTGTGGAATCACCCTCACTGACTGGAGCGCTGCACTGTGGAATCACCCTCACTGACTGGAGCGCTGTGGAATCACCCTCACTGACTGGAGCGCTGTGGAATCACCCTCACTGACTGGAGCGCTGTGGAATCACCCTCACTGACTGGAGCGCTGCACTGTGGAATCACCCTCACTGACTGGAGCGCTGCACTGTGGAATCACCCTCACTGACTGGAGCGCTGCACTGTGGAATCACCCTCACTGACTGGAGCGCTGCACTGTGGAATCACCCTCACTGACTGGAGCGCTGTGGAATCACCCTCACTGACTGGAGCGCTGTGGAATCACCCTCACTGACTGGAGCGCTGCGCTGTGGAATCACCCTCACTGACTGGAGCGCTGCGCTGTGGAATCACCCTCACTGACTGGAGCGCTGTGGAATCAACCTCACTGACTGGAGCGCTGTGGAATCACCCTCACTGACTGGAGCGCTGTGGAATCACCCTCACTGACTGGAGCATTGCGCTGTGGAATCACCCTCACTGACTGGAGCGCTGCGCTGTGGAATCACCCTCACTGACTGGAGCGCTGTGGAATCACCCTCACTGACTGGAGCGCTGTGGAATCACCCTCACTGACTAGAGCATTGCGCTGTGGAATCACCCTCACTGACTGGAGCGCTGCACTGTGGAATCACCCTCACTGACTGGAGCGCTGTGGAATCACCCTCACTGACTGGAGCGCTGTGGAATCACACTCACTGACTGGAGCGCTGTGGAATCACCCTCACTGACTGGAGCGTTGCGCTGTGGAATCACCCTCACTGACTGGAGCGCTGCGCTGTGGAATCACCCTCACTGACTGGAGCGCTGCACTTTGGAATCACCCTCACTGACTGGAGCGCTGCACTGTGGAATCACCCTCACTGACTGGAGCGCTGTGGAATCACCCTCACTGACTGGAGAGCTGCACTGTGGAATCACCCTCACTGACTGGAGCGCTGCGCTGTGGAATCACCCTCACTGACTGGAGCGCTGCACTGTGGAATCACCCTCACTGACTGGAGCGCTGCACTGTGGAATCACCCTCACTGACTGGAGCGCTGCGCTGTGGAATCACCCTCACTGACTGGAGCGCTGCACTGTGGAATCACCCTCACTGACTGGAGCGCTGTGGAATCACCCTCACTGACTGGAGCGCTGTGGAATCACCCTCACTGACTGGAGCGCTGCACTGTGGAATCACCCTCACTGACTGGAGCGCTGCACTGTGGAATCACCCTCACTGACTGGAGCGCTGCACTGTGGAATCAACCTCACTGACTGGAGCGCTGCACTGTGGAATCACCCTCACTGACTGGAGCGCTGCGCTGTGGAATCACCCTCACTGACTGGAGCGCTGCGCTGTGGAATCACCCTCACTGACTGGAGCGCTGCACTGTGGAATCACCCTCACTGACTGGAGCGCTGCACTGTGGAATCACCCTCACTGACTGGAGCGCTGTGGAATCACCCTCACTGACTGGAGCGCTGTGGAATCACCCTCACTGACTGGAGCGCTGTGGAATCACCCTCACTGACTGGAGCGCTGTGGAATCACCCTCACTGACTGGAGCGCTGTGGAATCACCCTCACTGACTGGAGCGCTGTGGAATCACCCTCACTGACTGGAGCGCTGTGGAATCACCCTCACTGACTGGAGCGCTGTGGAATCTCCCTCACTGACTGGAGCGCTGCACTGTGGAATCACCCTCACTGACTGGAGCGCTGCGCTGTGGAATCACCCTCACTGACTGGAGCGCTGTGGAATCACCCTCACTGACTGGAGCGCTGTGGAATCACCCTCACTGACTGGAGCGCTGTGGAATCACCCTCACTGACTGGAGCGCTGCGCTGTGGAATCACCCTCACTTACTGGAGCGCTGCGCTGTGGAATCACCCTCACTGACTGGAGCGCTGTGGAATCACCCTCACTGACTGGAGCGCTGCGCTGTGGAATCACCCTCACTGACTGGAGCGCTGCGCTGTGGAATCACCCTCACTGACTGGAGCGCTGTGGAATCACCCTCACTGACTGGAGCGCTGTGGAATCACCCTCACTGACTGGAGCGCTGTGGTATCACCCTCACTGACTGGAGCGCTGCGCTGTGGAATCACCCTCACTGACTGGAGCGCTGTGGAATCAACCTCACTGACTGGAGCGCTGTGGAATCACCCTCACTGACTGGAGCATTGCGCTGTGGAATCACCCTCACTGACTGGAGCGCTGCACTGTGGAATCACCCTCACTGACTGGAGCGCTGTGGAATCACCCTCACTGACTGGAGCGCTGTGGAATCACCCTCACTGACTGGAGCGCTGTGGAATCACCCTCACTGACTGGAGCGTTGCGCTGTGGAATCACCCTCACTGACTGGAGCGCTGCACTGTGGAATCACCCTCACTGACTGGAGCGCTGCGCTGTGGAATCACCCTCACTGACTGGAGCGCTGCACTGTGGAATCACCCTCACTGACTGGAGCGCTGTGGAATCACCCTCACTGACTGGAGCGCTGTGGAATCACCCTCACTGACTGGAGCGCTGTGGAATCACCCTCACTGACTGGAGCGCTGCACTGTGGAATCACCCTCACTGACTGGAGCGCTGCACTGTGGAATCACCCTCACTGACTGGAGCGCTGCACTGTGGAATCACCCTCACTGACTGGAGCGCTGCACTGTGGAATCACCCTCACTGACTGGAGCGCTGTGGAATCACCCTCACTGACTGGAACGCTGCACTGTGGAATCACCCTCACTGACTGGAGTGCTGCGCTGTGGAATCACCCTCACTGACTGGAGCGCTGTGGAATCACCCTCACTGACTGGAGCGCTGTGGAATCACCCTCACTGACTGGAGCGCTGCGCTGTGGAATCACCCTCACTGACTGGAGCGCTGCGCTGTGGAATCACCCTCACTGACTGGAGCGCTGTGGAATCACCCTCACTGACTGGAGCGCTGCGCTGTGGAATCACCCTCACTGACTGGAGCGCTGCGCTGTGGAATCACCCTCACTGACTGGAGCGCTGTGGAATCACCCTCACTGACTGGAGCGCTGTGGAATCACCCTCACTGACTGGAGCGCTGTGGTATCACCCTCACTGACTGGAGCGCTGCGCTGTGGAATCACCCTCACTGACTGGAGCGCTGTGGAATCAACCTCACTGACTGGAGCGCTGTGGAATCACCCTCACTGACTGGAGCATTGCGCTGTGGAATCACCCTCACTGACTGGAGCGCTGCACTGTGGAATCACCCTCACTGACTGGAGCGCTGTGGAATCACCCTCACTGACTGGAGCGCTGTGGAATCACCCTCACTGACTGGAGCGCTGTGGAATCACCCTCACTGACTGGAGCGTTGCGCTGTGGAATCACCCTCACTGACTGGAGCGCTGCACTGTGGAATCACCCTCACTGACTGGAGCGCTGCGCTGTGGAATCACCCTCACTGACTGGAGCGCTGCACTGTGGAATCACCCTCACTGACTGGAGCGCTGTGGAATCACCCTCACTGACTGGAGCGCTGTGGAATCACCCTCACTGACTGGAGCGCTGTGGAATCACCCTCACTGACTGGAGCGCTGCACTGTGGAATCACCCTCACTGACTGGAGCGCTGCACTGTGGAATCACCCTCACTGACTGGAGCGCTGCACTGTGGAATCACCCTCACTGACTGGAGCGCTGCACTGTGGAATCACCCTCACTGACTGGAGCGCTGTGGAATCACCCTCACTGACTGGAGCGCTGTGGAATCACCCTCACTGACTGGAGCGCTGCGCTGTGGAATCACCCTCACTGACTGGAGCGCTGCGCTGTGGAATCACCCTCACTGACTGGAGCGCTGTGGAATCAACCTCACTGACTGGAGCGCTGTGGAATCACCCTCACTGACTGGAGCGCTGTGGAATCACCCTCACTGACTGGAGCATTGCGCTGTGGAATCACCCTCACTGACTGGAGCGCTGCGCTGTGGAATCACCCTCACTGACTGGAGCGCTGTGGAATCACCCTCACTGACTGGAGCGCTGTGGAATCACCCTCACTGACTAGAGCATTGCGCTGTGGAATCACCCTCACTGACTGGAGCGCTGCACTGTGGAATCACCCTCACTGACTGGAGCGCTGTGGAATCACCCTCACTGACTGGAGCGCTGTGGAATCACACTCACTGACTGGAGCGCTGTGGAATCACCCTCACTGACTGGAGCGTTGCGCTGTGGAATCACCCTCACTGACTGGAGCGCTGCGCTGTGGAATCACCCTCACTGACTGGAGCGCTGCACTTTGGAATCACCCTCACTGACTGGAGCGCTGCACTGTGGAATCACCCTCACTGACTGGAGCGCTGTGGAATCACCCTCACTGACTGGAGAGCTGCACTGTGGAATCACCCTCACTGACTGGAGCGCTGCGCTGTGGAATCACCCTCACTGACTGGAGCGCTGCACTGTGGAATCACCCTCACTGACTGTAGCGCTGCACTGTGGAATCACCCTCACTGACTGGAGCGCTGCGCTGTGGAATCACCCTCACTGACTGGAGCGCTGCACTGTGGAATCACCCTCACTGACTGGAGCGCTGTGGAATCACCCTCACTGACTGGAGCGCTGTGGAATCACCCTCACTGACTGGAGCGCTGCACTGTGGAATCACCCTCACTGACTGGAGCGCTGCACTGTGGAATCACCCTCACTGACTGGAGCGCTGCACTGTGGAATCAACCTCACTGACTGGAGCGCTGCACTGTGGAATCACCCTCACTGACTGGAGCGCTGCGCTGTGGAATCACCCTCACTGACTGGAGCGCTGCGCTGTGGAATCACCCTCACTGACTGGAGCGCTGCACTGTGGAATCACCCTCACTGACTGGAGCGCTGCACTGTGGAATCACCCTCACTGACTGGAGCGCTGTGGAATCACCCTCACTGACTGGAGCGCTGTGGAATCACCCTCACTGACTGGAGCGCTGTGGAATCACCCTCACTGACTGGAGCGCTGTGGAATCACCCTCACTGACTGGAGCGCTGCACTGTGGAATCACCCTCACTGACTGGAGCGCTGTGGAATCACCCTCACTGACTGGAGCGCTGTGGAATCACCCTCACTGACTGGAGCGCTGTGGAATCACCCTCACTGACTGGAGCGCTGCACTGTGGAATCACCCTCACTGACTGGAGCGCTGCACTGTGGAATCACCCTCACTGACTGGAGCGCTGCACTGTGGAATCACCCTCACTGACTGGAGCGCTGCACTGTGGAATCACCCTCACTGACTGGAGCGCTGTGGAATCACCCTCACTGACTGGAACGCTGCACTGTGGAATCACCCTCACTGACTGGAGTGCTGCGCTGTGGAATCACCCTCACTGACTGGAGCGCTGTGGAATCACCCTCACTGACTGGAGCGCTGTGGAATCACCCTCACTGACTGGAGCGCTGCGCTGTGGAATCACCCTCACTGACTGGAGCGCTGCGCTGTGGAATCACCCTCACTGACTGGAGCGCTGTGGAATCACCCTCACTGACTGGAGCGCTGCGCTGTGGAATCACCCTCACTGACTGGAGCGCTGCGCTGTGGAATCACCCTCACTGACTGGAGCGCTGTGGAATCACCCTCACTGACTGGAGCGCTGTGGAATCACCCTCACTGACTGGAGCGCTGTGGTATCACCCTCACTGACTGGAGCGCTGCGCTGTGGAATCACCCTCACTGACTGGAGCGCTGTGGAATCAACCTCACTGACTGGAGCGCTGTGGAATCACCCTCACTGACTGGAGCATTGCGCTGTGGAATCACCCTCACTGACTGGAGCGCTGCACTGTGGAATCACCCTCACTGACTGGAGCGCTGTGGAATCACCCTCACTGACTGGAGCGCTGTGGAATCACCCTCACTGACTGGAGCGCTGTGGAATCACCCTCACTGACTGGAGCGTTGCGCTGTGGAATCACCCTCACTGACTGGAGCGCTGCACTGTGGAATCACCCTCACTGACTGGAGCGCTGCGCTGTGGAATCACCCTCACTGACTGGAGCGCTGCACTGTGGAATCACCCTCACTGACTGGAGCGCTGTGGAATCACCCTCACTGACTGGAGCGCTGTGGAATCACCCTCACTGACTGGAGCGCTGTGGAATCACCCTCACTGACTGGAGCGCTGCACTGTGGAATCACCCTCACTGACTGGAGCGCTGCACTGTGGAATCACCCTCACTGACTGGAGCGCTGCACTGTGGAATCACCCTCACTGACTGGAGCGCTGCACTGTGGAATCACCCTCACTGACTGGAGCGCTGTGGAATCACCCTCACTGACTGGAGCGCTGTGGAATCACCCTCACTGACTGGAGCGCTGCGCTGTGGAATCACCCTCACTGACTGGAGCGCTGCGCTGTGGAATCACCCTCACTGACTGGAGCGCTGTGGAATCAACCTCACTGACTGGAGCGCTGTGGAATCACCCTCACTGACTGGAGCGCTGTGGAATCACCCTCACTGACTGGAGCATTGCGCTGTGGAATCACCCTCACTGACTGGAGCGCTGCGCTGTGGAATCACCCTCACTGACTGGAGCGCTGTGGAATCACCCTCACTGACTGGAGCGCTGTGGAATCACCCTCACTGACTAGAGCATTGCGCTGTGGAATCACCCTCACTGACTGGAGCGCTGCACTGTGGAATCACCCTCACTGACTGGAGCGCTGTGGAATCACCCTCACTGACTGGAGCGCTGTGGAATCACACTCACTGACTGGAGCGCTGTGGAATCACCCTCACTGACTGGAGCGTTGCGCTGTGGAATCACCCTCACTGACTGGAGCGCTGCGCTGTGGAATCACCCTCACTGACTGGAGCGCTGCACTTTGGAATCACCCTCACTGACTGGAGCGCTGCACTGTGGAATCACCCTCACTGACTGGAGCGCTGTGGAATCACCCTCACTGACTGGAGAGCTGCACTGTGGAATCACCCTCACTGACTGGAGCGCTGCGCTGTGGAATCACCCTCACTGACTGGAGCGCTGCACTGTGGAATCACCCTCACTGACTGTAGCGCTGCACTGTGGAATCACCCTCACTGACTGGAGCGCTGCGCTGTGGAATCACCCTCACTGACTGGAGCGCTGCACTGTGGAATCACCCTCACTGACTGGAGCGCTGTGGAATCACCCTCACTGACTGGAGCGCTGTGGAATCACCCTCACTGACTGGAGCGCTGCACTGTGGAATCACCCTCACTGACTGGAGCGCTGCACTGTGGAATCACCCTCACTGACTGGAGCGCTGCACTGTGGAATCAACCTCACTGACTGGAGCGCTGCACTGTGGAATCACCCTCACTGACTGGAGCGCTGCGCTGTGGAATCACCCTCACTGACTGGAGCGCTGCGCTGTGGAATCACCCTCACTGACTGGAGCGCTGCACTGTGGAATCACCCTCACTGACTGGAGCGCTGCACTGTGGAATCACCCTCACTGACTGGAGCGCTGTGGAATCACCCTCACTGACTGGAGCGCTGTGGAATCACCCTCACTGACTGGAGCGCTGTGGAATCACCCTCACTGACTGGAGCGCTGTGGAATCACCCTCACTGACTGGAGCGCTGTGGAATCACCCTCACTGACTGGAGCGCTGTGGAATCACCCTCACTGACTGGAGCGCTGTGGAATCACCCTCACTGACTGGAGCGCTGTGGAATCACCCTCACTGACTGGAGCGCTGTGGAATCTCCCTCACTGACTGGAGCGCTGCACTGTGGAATCACCCTCACTGACTGGAGCGCTGCGCTGTGGAATCACCCTCACTGACTGGAGCGCTGTGGAATCACCCTCACTGACTGGAGCGCTGTGGAATCACCCTCACTGACTGGAGCGCTGTGGAATCACCCTCACTGACTGGAGCGCTGCGCTGTGGAATCACCCTCACTGACTGGAGCGCTGCGCTGTGGAATCACCCTCACTGACTGGAGCGCTGTGGAATCACCCTCACTGACTGGAGCGCTGCGCTGTGGAATCACCCTCACTGACTGGAGCGCTGCGCTGTGGAATCACCCTCACTGACTGGAGCGCTGTGGAATCACCCTCACTGACTGGAGCGCTGTGGAATCACCCTCACTGACTGGAGCGCTGTGGTATCACCCTCACTGACTGGAGCGCTGCGCTGTGGAATCACCCTCACTGACTGGAGCGCTGTGGAATCAACCTCACTGACTGGAGCGCTGTGGAATCACCCTCACTGACTGGAGCATTGCGCTGTGGAATCACCCTCACTGACTGGAGCGCTGCACTGTGGAATCACCCTCACTGACTGGAACGCTGTGGAATCACCCTCACTGACTGGAGCGCTGTGGAATCACCCTCACTGACTGGAGCGCTGTGGAATCACCCTCACTGACTGGAGCGTTGCGCTGTGGAATCACCCTCACTGACTGGAGCGCTGCACTGTGGAATCACCCTCACTGACTGGAGCGCTGCGCTGTGGAATCACCCTCACTGACTGGAGCGCTGCACTGTGGAATCACCCTCACTGACTGGAGCGCTGTGGAATCACCCTCACTGACTGGAGCGCTGTGGAATCACCCTCACTGACTGGAGCGCTGTGGAATCACCCTCACTGACTGGAGCGCTGCACTGTGGAATCACCCTCACTGACTGGAGCGCTGCACTGTGGAATCACCCTCACTGACTGGAGCGCTGCACTGTGGAATCACCCTCACTGACTGGAGCGCTGCACTGTGGAATCACCCTCACTGACTGGAGCGCTGTGGAATCACCCTCACTGACTGGAGCGCTGTGGAATCACCCTCACTGACTGGAGCGCTGCGCTGTGGAATCACCCTCACTGACTGGAGCGCTGCGCTGTGGAATCACCCTCACTGACTGGAGCGCTGTGGAATCAACCTCACTGACTGGAGCGCTGTGGAATCACCCTCACTGACTGGAGCGCTGTGGAATCACCCTCACTGACTGGAGCATTGCGCTGTGGAATCACCCTCACTGACTGGAGCGCTGCGCTGTGGAATCACCCTCACTGACTGGAGCGCTGTGGAATCACCCTCACTGACTGGAGCGCTGTGGAATCACCCTCACTGACTAGAGCATTGCGCTGTGGAATCACCCTCACTGACTGGAGCGCTGTGGAATCACCCTCACTGACTGGAGCGTTGCGCTGTGGAATCACCCTCACTGACTGGAGCGCTGCGCTGTGGAATCACCCTCACTGACTGGAGCGCTGCACTTTGGAATCACCCTCACTGACTGGAGTGCTGCACTGTGGAATCACCCTCACTGACTGGAGCGCTGTGGAATCACCCTCACTGACTGGAGAGCTGCACTGTGGAATCACCCTCACTGACTGGAGCGCTGCGCTGTGGAATCACCCTCACTGACTGGAGCGCTGCACTGTGGAATCACCCTCACTGACTGGAGCGCTGCACTGTGGAATCACCCTCACTGACTGGAGCGCTGCACTGTGGAATCAACCTCACTGACTGGAGCGCTGCACTGTGGAATCACCCTCACTGACTGGAGCGCTGCGCTGTGGAATCACCCTCACTGACTGGAGCGCTGCGCTGTGGAATCACCCTCACTGACTGGAGCGCTGCACTGTGGAATCACCCTCACTGACTGGAGCGCTGCACTGTGGAATCACCCTCACTGACTGGAGCGCTGTGGAATCACCCTCACTGACTGGAGCGCTGTGGAATCACCCTCACTGACTGGAGCGCTGTGGAATCACCCTCACTGACTGGAGCGCTGTGGAATCACCCTCACTGACTGGAGCGCTGCACTGTGGAATCACCCTCACTGACTGGAGCGCTGTGGAATCACCCTCACTGACTGGAGCGCTGTGGAATCACCCTCACTGACTGGAGCGCTGTGGAATCACCCTCACTGACTGGAGCGCTGCACTGTGGAATCACCCTCACTGACTGGAGCGCTGCACTGTGGAATCACCCTCACTGACTGGAGCGCTGCACTGTGGAATCACCCTCACTGACTGGAGCGCTGCACTGTGGAATCACCCTCACTGACTGGAGCGCTGTGGAATCACCCTCACTGACTGGAACGCTGCACTGTGGAATCACCCTCACTGACTGGAGTGCTGCGCTGTGGAATCACCCTCACTGACTGGAGCGCTGTGGAATCACCCTCACTGACTGGAGCGCTGTGGAATCACCCTCACTGACTGGAGCGCTGCGCTGTGGAATCACCCTCACTGACTGGAGCGCTGCGCTGTGGAATCACCCTCACTGACTGGAGCGCTGTGGAATCACCCTCACTGACTGGAGCGCTGCGCTGTGGAATCACCCTCACTGACTGGAGCGCTGCGCTGTGGAATCACCCTCACTGACTGGAGCGCTGTGGAATCACCCTCACTGACTGGAGCGCTGTGGAATCACCCTCACTGACTGGAGCGCTGTGGTATCACCCTCACTGACTGGAGCGCTGCGCTGTGGAATCACCCTCACTGACTGGAGCGCTGTGGAATCAACCTCACTGACTGGAGCGCTGTGGAATCACCCTCACTGACTGGAGCATTGCGCTGTGGAATCACCCTCACTGACTGGAGCGCTGCACTGTGGAATCACCCTCACTGACTGGAGCGCTGTGGAATCACCCTCACTGACTGGAGCGCTGTGGAATCACCCTCACTGACTGGAGCGCTGTGGAATCACCCTCACTGACTGGAGCGTTGCGCTGTGGAATCACCCTCACTGACTGGAGCGCTGCACTGTGGAATCACCCTCACTGACTGGAGCGCTGCGCTGTGGAATCACCCTCACTGACTGGAGCGCTGCACTGTGGAATCACCCTCACTGACTGGAGCGCTGTGGAATCACCCTCACTGACTGGAGCGCTGTGGAATCACCCTCACTGACTGGAGCGCTGTGGAATCACCCTCACTGACTGGAGCGCTGCACTGTGGAATCACCCTCACTGACTGGAGCGCTGCACTGTGGAATCACCCTCACTGACTGGAGCGCTGCACTGTGGAATCACCCTCACTGACTGGAGCGCTGCACTGTGGAATCACCCTCACTGACTGGAGCGCTGTGGAATCACCCTCACTGACTGGAGCGCTGTGGAATCACCCTCACTGACTGGAGCGCTGCGCTGTGGAATCACCCTCACTGACTGGAGCGCTGCGCTGTGGAATCACCCTCACTGACTGGAGCGCTGTGGAATCAACCTCACTGACTGGAGCGCTGTGGAATCACCCTCACTGACTGGAGCGCTGTGGAATCACCCTCACTGACTGGAGCATTGCGCTGTGGAATCACCCTCACTGACTGGAGCGCTGCGCTGTGGAATCACCCTCACTGACTGGAGCGCTGTGGAATCACCCTCACTGACTGGAGCGCTGTGGAATCACCCTCACTGACTAGAGCATTGCGCTGTGGAATCACCCTCACTGACTGGAGCGCTGCACTGTGGAATCACCCTCACTGACTGGAGCGCTGTGGAATCACCCTCACTGACTGGAGCGCTGTGGAATCACACTCACTGACTGGAGCGCTGTGGAATCACCCTCACTGACTGGAGCGTTGCGCTGTGGAATCACCCTCACTGACTGGAGCGCTGCGCTGTGGAATCACCCTCACTGACTGGAGCGCTGCACTTTGGAATCACCCTCACTGACTGGAGCGCTGCACTGTGGAATCACCCTCACTGACTGGAGCGCTGTGGAATCACCCTCACTGACTGGAGAGCTGCACTGTGGAATCACCCTCACTGACTGGAGCGCTGCGCTGTGGAATCACCCTCACTGACTGGAGCGCTGCACTGTGGAATCACCCTCACTGACTGTAGCGCTGCACTGTGGAATCACCCTCACTGACTGGAGCGCTGCGCTGTGGAATCACCCTCACTGACTGGAGCGCTGCACTGTGGAATCACCCTCACTGACTGGAGCGCTGTGGAATCACCCTCACTGACTGGAGCGCTGTGGAATCACCCTCACTGACTGGAGCGCTGCACTGTGGAATCACCCTCACTGACTGGAGCGCTGCACTGTGGAATCACCCTCACTGACTGGAGCGCTGCACTGTGGAATCAACCTCACTGACTGGAGCGCTGCACTGTGGAATCACCCTCACTGACTGGAGCGCTGCGCTGTGGAATCACCCTCACTGACTGGAGCGCTGCGCTGTGGAATCACCCTCACTGACTGGAGCGCTGCACTGTGGAATCACCCTCACTGACTGGAGCGCTGCACTGTGGAATCACCCTCACTGACTGGAGCGCTGTGGAATCACCCTCACTGACTGGAGCGCTGTGGAATCACCCTCACTGACTGGAGCGCTGTGGAATCACCCTCACTGACTGGAGCGCTGTGGAATCACCCTCACTGACTGGAGCGCTGTGGAATCACCCTCACTGACTGGAGCGCTGTGGAATCACCCTCACTGACTGGAGCGCTGTGGAATCACCCTCACTGACTGGAGCGCTGTGGAATCACCCTCACTGACTGGAGCGCTGTGGAATCTCCCTCACTGACTGGAGCGCTGCACTGTGGAATCACCCTCACTGACTGGAGCGCTGCGCTGTGGAATCACCCTCACTGACTGGAGCGCTGTGGAATCACCCTCACTGACTGGAGCGCTGTGGAATCACCCTCACTGACTGGAGCGCTGTGGAATCACCCTCACTGACTGGAGCGCTGCGCTGTGGAATCACCCTCACTGACTGGAGCGCTGCGCTGTGGAATCACCCTCACTGACTGGAGCGCTGTGGAATCACCCTCACTGACTGGAGCGCTGCGCTGTGGAATCACCCTCACTGACTGGAGCGCTGCGCTGTGGAATCACCCTCACTGACTGGAGCGCTGTGGAATCACCCTCACTGACTGGAGCGCTGTGGAATCACCCTCACTGACTGGAGCGCTGTGGTATCACCCTCACTGACTGGAGCGCTGCGCTGTGGAATCACCCTCACTGACTGGAGCGCTGTGGAATCAACCTCACTGACTGGAGCGCTGTGGAATCACCCTCACTGACTGGAGCATTGCGCTGTGGAATCACCCTCACTGACTGGAGCGCTGCACTGTGGAATCACCCTCACTGACTGGAACGCTGTGGAATCACCCTCACTGACTGGAGCGCTGTGGAATCACCCTCACTGACTGGAGCGCTGTGGAATCACCCTCACTGACTGGAGCGTTGCGCTGTGGAATCACCCTCACTGACTGGAGCGCTGCACTGTGGAATCACCCTCACTGACTGGAGCGCTGCGCTGTGGAATCACCCTCACTGACTGGAGCGCTGCACTGTGGAATCACCCTCACTGACTGGAGCGCTGTGGAATCACCCTCACTGACTGGAGCGCTGTGGAATCACCCTCACTGACTGGAGCGCTGTGGAATCACCCTCACTGACTGGAGCGCTGCACTGTGGAATCACCCTCACTGACTGGAGCGCTGCACTGTGGAATCACCCTCACTGACTGGAGCGCTGCACTGTGGAATCACCCTCACTGACTGGAGCGCTGCACTGTGGAATCACCCTCACTGACTGGAGCGCTGTGGAATCACCCTCACTGACTGGAGCGCTGTGGAATCACCCTCACTGACTGGAGCGCTGCGCTGTGGAATCACCCTCACTGACTGGAGCGCTGCGCTGTGGAATCACCCTCACTGACTGGAGCGCTGTGGAATCAACCTCACTGACTGGAGCGCTGTGGAATCACCCTCACTGACTGGAGCGCTGTGGAATCACCCTCACTGACTGGAGCATTGCGCTGTGGAATCACCCTCACTGACTGGAGCGCTGTGGAATCACCCTCACTGACTGGAGCGCTGTGGAATCACCCTCACTGACTGGAGCGCTGTGGAATCACCCTCACTGACTAGAGCATTGCGCTGTGGAATCACCCTCACTGACTGGAGCGCTGTGGAATCACCCTCACTGACTGGAGCGTTGCGCTGTGGAATCACCCTCACTGACTGGAGCGCTGCGCTGTGGAATCACCCTCACTGACTGGAGCGCTGCACTTTGGAATCACCCTCACTGACTGGAGTGCTGCACTGTGGAATCACCCTCACTGACTGGAGCGCTGTGGAATCACCCTCACTGACTGGAGAGCTGCACTGTGGAATCACCCTCACTGACTGGAGCGCTGCGCTGTGGAATCACCCTCACTGACTGGAGCGCTGCACTGTGGAATCACCCTCACTGACTGGAGCGCTGCACTGTGGAATCACCCTCACTGACTGGAGCGCTGCGCTGTGGAATCACCCTCACTGACTGGAGCGCTGCACTGTGGAATCACCCTCACTGACTGGAGCGCTGTGGAATCACCCTCACTGACTGGAGCGCTGTGGAATCACCCTCACTGACTGGAGCGCTGCACTGTGGAATCACCCTCACTGACTGGAGCGCTGCACTGTGGAATCACCCTCACTGACTGGAGCGCTGGACTGTGGAATCAACCTCACTGACTGGAGCGCTGCACTGTGGAATCACCCTCACTGACTGGAGCGCTGCGCTGTGGAATCACCCTCACTGACTGGAGCGCTGCGCTGTGGAATCACCCTCACTGACTGGAGCGCTGCACTGTGGAATCACCCTCACTGACTGGAGCGCTGCACTGTGGAATCACCCTCACTGACTGGAGCGCTGTGGAATCACCCTCACTGACTGGAGCGCTGTGGAATCACCCTCACTGACTGGAGCGCTGTGGAATCACCCTCACTGACTGGAGCGCTGTGGAATCACCCTCACTGACTGGAGCGCTGTGGAATCACCCTCACTGACTGGAGCGCTGTGGAATCACCCTCACTGACTGGAGCGCTGTGGAATCACCCTCACTGACTGGAGCGCTGTGGAATCACCCTCACTGACTGGAGCGCTGTGGAATCTCCCTCACTGACTGGAGCACTGCACTGTGGAATCACCCTCACTGACTGGAGCGCTGTGGAATCAACCTCACTGACTGGAGCGCTGTGGAATCACCCTCACTGACTGGAGCGCTGCACTGTGGAATCACCCTCACTGACTGGAGCGCTGTGGAATCACCCTCACTGACTGGAGCGCTGTGGAATCACCCTCACTGACTGGAGCGCTGTGGAATCACCCTCACTGACTGGAGCGTTGCGCTGTGGAATCACCCTCACTGACTGGAGCGCTGCACTGTGGAATCACCCTCACTGACTGGAGCGCTGCGCTTTGGAATCACCCTCACTGACTGGAGCGCTGTGGAATCAACCTCACTGACTGGAGCGCTGTGGAATCACCCTCACTGACTGGAGCGCTGTGGAATCACCCTCACTGACTGGAGCATTGCGCTGTGGAATCACCCTCACTGACTGGAGCGCTGCGCTGTGGAATCACCCTCACTGACTGGAGCGCTGTGGAATCACCCTCACTGACTGGAGCGCTGTGGAATCACCCTCACTGACTAGAGCATTGCGCTGTGGAATCACCCTCACTGACTGGAGCGCTGCACTGTGGAATCACCCTCACTGACTGGAGCGCTGTGGAATCACCCTCACTGACTGGAGCGCTGTGGAATCACACTCACTGACTGGAGCGCTGTGGAATCACCCTCACTGACTGGAGCGCTGCGCTGTGGAATCACCCTCACTGACTGGAGCGCTGCGCTGTGGAATCACCCTCACTGACTGGAGCGCTGCACTTTGGAATCACCCTCACTGACTGGAGCGCTGCACTGTGGAATCACCCTCACTGACTGGAGCGCTGTGGAATCACCCTCACTGACTGGAGAGCTGCACTGTGGAATCACCCTCACTGACTGGAGCGCTGCGCTGTGGAATCACCCTCACTGACTGGAGCGCTGCACTGTGGAATCACCCTCACTGACTGGAGCGCTGCACTGTGGAATCACCCTCACTGACTGGAGCGCTGCGCTGTGGAATCACCCTCACTGACTGGAGCGCTGCACTGTGGAATGACCCTCACTGACTGGAGCGCTGTGGAATCACCCTCACTGACTGGAGCGCTGTGGAATCACCCTCACTGACTGGAGCGCTGTGGAATCACCCTCACTGACTGGAGCGCTGTGGAATCACCCTCACTGACTGGAGCGCTGTGGAATCACCCTCACTGACTGGAGCGCTGTGGAATCACCCTCACTGACTGGAGCGCTGTGGAATCACCCTCACTGACTGGAGCGCTGTGGAATCTCCCTCACTGACTGGAGCGCTGCACTGTGGAATCACCCTCACTGACTGGAGCGCTGCGCTGTGGAATCACCCTCACTGACTGGAGCGCTGTGGAATCAACCTCACTGACTGGAGCGCTGTGGAATCACCCTCACTTACTGGAGCGCTGTGGAATCACCCTCACTGACTGGAGCATTGCGCTGTGGAATCACCCTCACTGACTGGAGCGCTGCGCTGTGGAATCACCCTCACTGACTGGAGCGCTGTGGAATCACCCTCACTGACTGGAGCGCTGTGGAATCACCCTCACTGACTAGAGCATTGCGCTGTGGAATCACCCTCACTGACTGGAGCGCTGCACTGTGGAATCACCCTCACTGACTGGAGCGCTGTGGAATCACCCTCACTGACTGGAGCGCTGTGGAATCACACTCACTGACTGGAGCGCTGTGGAATCACCCTCACTGACTGGAGCGTTGCGCTGTGGAATCACCCTCACTGACTGGAGCGCTGCGCTGTGGAATCACCCTCACTGACTGGAGCGCTGCACTTTGGAATCACCCTCACTGACTGGAGCGCTGCACTGTGGAATCACCCTCACTGACTGGAGCGCTGTGGAATCACCCTCACTGACTGGAGAGCTGCACTGTGGAATCACCCTCACTGACTGGAGCGCTGCGCTGTGGAATCACCCTCACTGACTGGAGCGCTGCACTGTGGAATCACCCTCACTGACTGGAGCGCTGCACTGTGGAATCACCCTCACTGACTGGAGCGCTGCGCTGTGGAATCACCCTCACTGACTGGAGCGCTGCACTGTGGAATCACCCTCACTGACTGGAGCGCTGCACTGTGGAATCACCCTCACTGACTGGAGCGCTGCGCTGTGGAATCACCCTCACTGACTGGAGCGCTGCACTGTGGAATCACCCTCACTGACTGGAGCGCTGTGGAATCACCCTCACTGACTGGAGCGCTGCACTGTGGAATCACCCTCACTGACTGGAGCGCTGCACTGTGGAATCACCCTCACTGACTGGAGCGCTGCACTGTGGAATCACCCTCACTGACTGGAGCGCTGTGGAATCACCCTCACTGACTGGAGCGCTGTGGAATCACCCTCACTGACTGGAGCGCTGTGGAATCACCCTCACTGACTGGAGCGCTGTGGAATCACCCTCACTGACTGGAGCGCTGTGGAATCACCCTCACTGACTGGAGCGCTGTGGACCACCCTCACTGACTGGAGCGCTGTGGAATCACCCTCACTGACTGGAGCGCTGTGGAATCACCCTCACTGACTGGAGCGCTGTGGAATCACCCTCACTGACTGGAGCGCTGTGGAATCACCCTCACTGACTGGAGCGCTGTGGAATCTCCCTCACTGACTGGAGCGCTGCACTGTGGAATCACCCTCACTGACTGGAGCGCTGTGGAATCAACCTCACTGACTGGAGCGCTGTGGAATCACCCTCACTGACTGGAGCGCTGCACTGTGGAATCACCCTCACTGACTGGAGCGCTGTGGAATCACCCTCACTGACTGGAGCGCTGTGGAATCACCCTCACTGACTGGAGCGCTGTGGAATCACCCTCACTGACTGGAGCGTTGCGCTGTGGAATCACCCTCACTGACTGGAGCGCTGCACTGTGGAATCACCCTCACTGACTGGAGCGCTGCGCTGTGGAATCACCCTCACTGACTGGAGCGCTGCACTGTGGAATCACCCTCACTGACTGGAGCGCTGTGGAATCACCCTCACTGACTGGAGCGCTGTGGAATCACCCTCACTGACTGGAGCGCTGTGGAATCACCCTCACTGACTGGAGCGTTGCGCTGTGGAATCACCCTCACTGACTGGAGCGCTGCACTGTGGAATCACCCTCACTGACTGGAGCGCTGCACTGTGGAATCACCCTCACTGACTGGAGCGCTGTGGAATCACCCTCACTGACTGGAGCGCTGCGCTGTGGAATCACCCTCACTGACTGGAGCGCTGTGGAATCACCCTCACTGACTGGAGCGCTGCGCTGTGGAATCACCCTCACTGACTGGAGCGCTGCGCTGTGGAATCACCCTCACTGACTGGAGCGCTGTGGAATCACCCTCACTGACTGGAGCGCTGCGCTGTGGAATCACCCTCACTGACTGGAGCGCTGCGCTGTGGAATCACCCTCACTGACTGGAGCGCTGTGGAATCACCCTCACTGACTGGAGCGCTGTGGAATCACCCTCACTGACTGGAGCGCTGTGGTATCACCCTCACTGACTGGAGCGCTGCGCTGTGGAATCAACCTCACTGACTGGAGCGCTGTGGAATCACCCTCACTGACTGGAGCATTTCGCTGTGGAATCACCCTCACTGACTGGAGCGCTGCACTGTGGAATCACCCTCACTGACTGGAGCGCTGTGGAATCACCCTCACTGACTGGAGCGCTGTGGAATCACCCTCACTGACTGGAGCGCTGTGGAATCACCCTCACTGACTGGAGCGTTGCGCTGTGGAATCACCCTCACTGACTGGAGCGCTGCGCTGTGGAATCACCCTCACTGACTGGAGCGCTGCGCTGTGGAATCACCCTCACTGACTGGAGCGCTGCGCTGTGGAATCACCCTCACTGACTGGAGCGCTGCGCTGTGGAATCACCCTCACTGACTGGAGCGCTGTGGAATCACCCTCACTGACTGGAGCGCTGTGGAATCACCCTCACTGACTGGAGCGCTGTGGAATCACCCTCACTGACTGGAGCGCTGTGGAATCACCCTCACTGACTGGAGCGCTGTGGAATCACCCTCACTGACTGGAGCGCTGTGGAATCACCCTCACTGACTGGAGCGCTGTGGAATCACCCTCACTGACTGGAGCGCTGTGGAATCTCCCTCACTGACTGGAGCGCTGCACTGTGGAATCACCCTCACTGACTGGAGCGCTGTTGAATCAACCTCACTGACTGGAGCGCTGTGGAATCACCCTCACTGACTGGAGCGCTGCACTGTGGAATCACCCTCACTGACTGGAGCGCTGTGGAATCACCCTCACTGACTGGAGCGCTGTGGAATCACCCTCACTGACTGGAGCGCTGTGGAATCACCCTCACTGACTGGAGCGTTGCGCTGTGGAATCACCCTCACTGACTGGAGCGCTGCACTGTGGAATCACCCTCACTGACTGGAGCGCTGCGCTGTGGAATCACCCTCACTGACTGGAGCGCTGTGGAATCAACCTCACTGACTGGAGCGCTGTGGAATCACCCTCACTGACTGGAGCGCTGTGGAATCACCCTCACTGACTGGAGCATTGCGCTGTGGAATCACCCTCACTGACTGGAGCGCTGCGCTGTGGAATCACCCTCACTGACTGGAGCGCTGTGGAATCACCCTCACTGACTGGAGCGCTGTGGAATCACCCTCACTGACTAGAGCATTGCGCTGTGGAATCACCCTCACTGACTGGAGCGCTGCACTGTGGAATCACCCTCACTGACTGGAGCGCTGTGGAATCACCCTCACTGACTGGAGCGCTGTGGAATCACACTCACTGACTGGAGCGCTGTGGAATCACCCTCACTGACTGGAGCGTTGCGCTGTGGAATCACCCTCACTGACTGGAGCGCTGCGCTGTGGAATCACCCTCACTGACTGGAGCGCTGCACTTTGGAATCACCCTCACTGACTGGAGCGCTGCACTGTGGAATCACCCTCACTGACTGGAGCGCTGTGGAATCACCCTCACTGACTGGAGAGCTGCACTGTGGAATCACTCTCACTGACTGGAGCGCTGCGCTGTGGAATCACCCTCACTGACTGGAGCGCTGCACTGTGGAATCACCCTCACTGACTGGAGCGCTGCACTGTGGAATCACCCTCACTGACTGGAGCGCTGCGCTGTGGAATCACCCTCACTGACTGGAGCGCTGCACTGTGGAATGACCCTCACTGACTGGAGCGCTGTGGAATCACCCTCACTGACTGGAGCGCTGCACTGTGGAATCACCCTCACTGACTGGAGCGCTGCACTGTGGAATCACCCTCACTGACTGGAGCGCTGCACTGTGGAATCAACCTCACTGACTGGAGCGCTGCACTGTGGAATCACCCTCACTGACTGGAGCGCTGCGCTGTGGAATCACCCTCACTGACTGGAGCGCTGCGCTGTGGAATCACCCTCACTGACTGGAGCGCTGCACTGTGGAATCACCCTCACTGACTGGAGCGCTGTGGAATCACCCTCACTGACTGGAGCGCTGTGGAATCACCCTCACTGACTGGAGCGCTGTGGAATCACCCTCACTGACTGGAGCGCTGTGGAATCACCCTCACTGACTGGAGCGCTGTGGAATCACCCTCACTGACTGGAGCGCTGTGGAATCTCCCTCACTGACTGGAGCGCTGCACTGTGGAATCACCCTCACTGACTGGAGCGCTGTTGAATCAACCTCACTGACTGGAGCGCTGTGGAATCACCCTCACTGACTGGAGCGCTGCACTGTGGAATCACCCTCACTGACTGGAGCGCTGTGGAATCACCCTCACTGACTGGAGCGCTGTGGAATCACCCTCACTGACTGGAGCGCTGTGGAATCACCCTCACTGACTGGAGCGTTGCGCTGTGGAATCACCCTCACTGACTGGAGCGCTGCACTGTGGAATCACCCTCACTGACTGGAGCGCTGCGCTGTGGAATCACCCTCACTGACTGGAGCGCTGTGGAATCAACCTCACTGACTGGAGCGCTGTGGAATCACCCTCACTGACTGGAGCGCTGTGGAATCACCCTCACTGACTGGAGCATTGCGCTGTGGAATCACCCTCACTGACTGGAGCGCTGCGCTGTGGAATCACCCTCACTGACTGGAGCGCTGTGGAATCACCCTCACTGACTGGAGCGCTGTGGAATCACCCTCACTGACTAGAGCATTGCGCTGTGGAATCACCCTCACTGACTGGAGCGCTGCACTGTGGAATCACCCTCACTGACTGGAGCGCTGTGGAATCACCCTCACTGACTGGAGCGCTGTGGAATCACACTCACTGACTGGAGCGCTGTGGAATCACCCTCACTGACTGGAGCGTTGCGCTGTGGAATCACCCTCACTGACTGGAGCGCTGCGCTGTGGAATCACCCTCACTGACTGGAGCGCTGCACTTTGGAATCACCCTCACTGACTGGAGCGCTGCACTGTGGAATCACCCTCACTGACTGGAGCGCTGTGGAATCACCCTCACTGACTGGAGAGCTGCACTGTGGAATCACTCTCACTGACTGGAGCGCTGCGCTGTGGAATCACCCTCACTGACTGGAGCGCTGCACTGTGGAATCACCCTCACTGACTGGAGCGCTGCACTGTGGAATCACCCTCACTGACTGGAGCGCTGCGCTGTGGAATCACCCTCACTGACTGGAGCGCTGCACTGTGGAATGACCCTCACTGACTGGAGCGCTGTGGAATCACCCTCACTGACTGGAGCGCTGCACTGTGGAATCACCCTCACTGACTGGAGCGCTGCACTGTGGAATCACCCTCACTGACTGGAGCGCTGCACTGTGGAATCAACCTCACTGACTGGAGCGCTGCACTGTGGAATCACCCTCACTGACTGGAGCGCTGCGCTGTGGAATCACCCTCACTGACTGGAGCGCTGCGCTGTGGAATCACCCTCACTGACTGGAGCGCTGCACTGTGGAATCACCCTCACTGACTGGAGCGCTGTGGAATCACCCTCACTGACTGGAGCGCTGTGGAATCACCCTCACTGACTGGAGCGCTGTGGAATCACCCTCACTGACTGGAGCGCTGTGGAATCACCCTCACTGACTGGAGCGCTGTGGAATCACCCTCACTGACTGGAGCGCTGTGGAATCACCCTCACTGACTGGAGCGCTGTGGAATCACCCTCACTGACTGGAGCGCTGTGGAATCTCCCTCACTGACTGGAGCGCTGCACTGTGGAATCACCCTCACTGACTGGAGCGCTGCGCTGTGGAATCACCCTCACTGACTGGAGCGCTGTGGAATCAACCTCACTGACTGGAGCGCTGTGGAATCACCCTCACTGACTGGAGCGCTGTGGAATCACCCTCACTGACTGGAGCATTGCGCTGTGGAATCACCCTCACTGACTGGAGCGCTGCGCTGTGGAATCACCCTCACTGACTGGAGCGCTGTGGAATCACCCTCACTGACTGGAGCGCTGTGGAATCACCCTCACTGACTAGAGCATTGCGCTGTGGAATCACCCTCACTGACTGGAGCGCTGCACTGTGGAATCACCCTCACTGACTGGAGCGCTGTGGAATCACCCTCACTGACTGGAGCGCTGTGGAATCACACTCACTGACTGGAGCGCTGTGGAATCACCCTCACTGACTGGAGCGTTGCGCTGTGGAATCACCCTCACTGACTGGAGCGCTGCGCTGTGGAATCACCCTCACTGACTGGAGCGCTGCACTTTGGAATCACCCTCACTGACTGGAGCGCTGCACTGTGGAATCACCCTCACTGACTGGAGCGCTGTGGAATCACCCTCACTGACTGGAGAGCTGCACTGTGGAATCACCCTCACTGACTGGAGCGCTGCGCTGTGGAATCACCCTCACTGACTGGAGTGCTGCACTGTGGAATCACCCTCACTGACTGGAGCGCTGCACTGTGGAATCACCCTCACTGACTGGAGCGCTGCGCTGTGGAATCACCCTCACTGACTGGAGCGCTGCACTGTGGAATCACCCTCACTGACTGGAGCGCTGCACTGTGGAATCACCCTCACTGACTGGAGCGCTGCGCTGTGGAATCACCCTCACTGACTGGAGCGCTGCACTGTGGAATCACCCTCACTGACTGGAGCGCTGTGGAATCACCCTCACTGACTGGAGCGCTGCACTGTGGAATCACCCTCACTGACTGGAGCGCTGCACTGTGGAATCACCCTCACTGACTGGAGCGCTGCACTGTGGAATCAACCTCACTGACTGGAGCGCTGCACTGTGGAATCACCCTCACTGACTGGAGCGCTGCACTGTGGAATCACCCTCACTGACTGGAGCGCTGTGGAATCACCCTCACTGACTGGAGCGCTGTGGAATCACCCTCACTGACTGGAGCGCTGTGGAATCACCCTCACTGACTGGAGCGCTGTGGAATCACCCTCACTGACTGGAGCGCTGTGGAATCACCCTCACTGACTGGAGCGCTGTGGAATCACCCTCACTGACTGGAGCGCTGTGGAATCACCCTCACTGACTGGAGCGCTGTGGAATCACCCTCACTGACTGGAGCGCTGTGGAATCACCCTCACTGACTGGAGCGCTGTGGAATCTCCCTCACTGACTGGAGCGCTGCACTGTGGAATCACCCTCACTGACTGGAGCGCTGCACTGTGGAATCACCCTCACTGACTGGAGCGCTGTGGAATCACCCTCACTGACTGGAGCGCTGTGGAATCACACTCACTGACTGGAGCGCTGTGGAATCACCCTCACTGACTGGAGCGTTGCGCTGTGGAATCACCCTCACTGACTGGAGCGCTGCGCTGTGGAATCACCCTCACTGACTGGAGCGCTGCACTTTGGAATCACCCTCACTGACTGGAGCGCTGCACTGTGGAATCACCCTCACTGACTGGAGCGCTGTGGAATCACCCTCACTGACTGGAGAGCTGCACTGTGGAATCACCCTCACTGACTGGAGCGCTGCGCTGTGGAATCACCCTCACTGACTGGAGCGCTGCACTGTGGAATCACCCTCACTGACTGGAGCGCTGCACTGTGGAATCACCCTCACTGACTGGAGCGCTGCGCTGTGGAATCACCCTCACTGACTGGAGCGCTGCACTGTGGACTCACCCTCACTGACTGGAGCGCTGCACTGTGGAATCACCCTCACTGACTGGAGCGCTGCGCTGTGGAATCACCCTCACTGACTGGAGCGCTGCACTGTGGAATCACCCTCACTGACTGGAGCGCTGTGGAATCACCCTCACTGACTGGAGCGCTGCACTGTGGAATCACCCTCACTGACTGGAGCGCTGCACTGTGGAATCACCCTCACTGACTGGAGCGCTGCACTGTGGAATCAACCTCACTGACTGGAGCGCTGCACTGTGGAATCACCCTCACTGACTGGAGCGCTGCACTGTGGAATCACCCTCACTGACTGGAGCGCTGTGGAATCACCCTCACTGACTGGAGCGCTGTGGAATCACCCTCACTGACTGGAGCGCTGTGGAATCACCCTCACTGACTGGAGCGCTGTGGAATCACCCTCACTGACTGGAGCGCTGTGGAATCACCCTCACTGACTGGAGCGCTGTGGAATCACCCTCACTGACTGGAGCGCTGTGGAATCACCCTCACTGACTGGAGCGCTGTGGAATCACCCTCACTGACTGGAGCGCTGTGGAATCACCCTCACTGACTGGAGCGCTGTGGAATCACCCTCACTGACTGGAGCGCTGTGGAATCTCCCTCACTGACTGGAGCGCTGCACTGTGGAATCACCCTCACTGACTGGAGCGCTGTGGAATCAACCTCACTGACTGGAGCGCTGTGGAATCACCCTCACTGACTGGAGCGCTGCACTGTGGAATCACCCTCACTGACTGGAGCGCTGTGGAATCACCCTCACTGACTGGAGCGCTGTGGAATCACCCTCACTGACTGGAGCGCTGTGGAATCACCCTCACTGACTGGAGCGTTGCGCTGTGGAATCACCCTCACTGACTGGAGCGCTGCACTGTGGAATCACCCTCACTGACTGGAGCGCTGCGCTGTGGAATCACCCTCACTGACTGGAGCGCTGCACTGTGGAATCACCCTCACTGACTGGAGCGCTGTGGAATCACCCTCACTGACTGGAGCGCTGTGGAATCACCCTCACTGACTGGAGCGCTGTGGAATCACCCTCACTGACTGGAGCGTTGCGCTGTGGAATCACCCTCACTGACTGGAGCGCTGCACTGTGGAATCACCCTCACTGACTGGAGCGCTGCACTGTGGAATCACCCTCACTGACTGGAGCGCTGTGGAATCACCCTCACTGACTGGAGCGCTGCGCTGTGGAATCACCCTCACTGACTGGAGCGCT
The DNA here is from genome assembly GCF_965601325.2 of Salmo salar. Classification (NCBI taxonomy): domain Eukaryota; kingdom Metazoa; phylum Chordata; class Actinopteri; order Salmoniformes; family Salmonidae; genus Salmo; species Salmo salar. The sequence goes on from NW_027675447.1 coordinate 576,949, forward strand.
GTGGAATCACCCTCACTGACTGGAGCGCTGCGCTGTGGAATCACCCTCACTGACTGGAGCGCTGCGCTGTGGAATCACCCTCACTGACTGGAGCGCTGTGGAATCACCCTCACTGACTGGAGCGCTGCGCTGTGGAATCACCCTCACTGACTGGAGCGCTGCGCTGTGGAATCACCCTCACTGACTGGAGCGCTGTGGAATCACCCTCACTGACTGGAGCGCTGTGGAATCACCCTCACTGACTGGAGCGCTGTGGTATCACCCTCACTGACTGGAGCGCTGCGCTGTGGAATCACCCTCACTGACTGGAGCGCTGTGGAATCAACCTCACTGACTGGAGCGCTGTGGAATCACCCTCACTGACTGGAGCATTGCGCTGTGGAATCACCCTCACTGACTGGAGCGCTGCACTGTGGAATCACCCTCACTGACTGGAGCGCTGTGGAATCACCCTCACTGACTGGAGCGCTGTGGAATCACCCTCACTGACTGGAGCGCTGTGGAATCACCCTCACTGACTGGAGCGTTGCGCTGTGGAATCACCCTCACTGACTGGAGCGCTGCGCTGTGGAATCACCCTCACTGACTGGAGCGCTGCGCTGTGGAATCACCCTCACTGACTGGAGCGCTGCGCTGTGGAATCACCCTCACTGACTGGAGCGCTGCGCTGTGGAATCACCCTCACTGACTGGAGCGCTGTGGAATCACCCTCACTGACTGGAGCGCTGTGGAATCACCCTCACTGACTGGAGCGCTGTGGAATCACCCTCACTGACTGGAGCGCTGCACTGTGGAATCACCCTCACTGACTGGAGCGCTGCACTGTGGAATCACCCTCACTGACTGGAGCGCTGCACTGTGGAATCACCCTCACTGACTGGAGCGCTGTGGAATCACCCTCACTGACTGGAGCGCTGTGGAATCACCCTCACTGACTGGAGCGCTGTGGAATCACCCTCACTGACTGGAGCGCTGCGCTGTGGAATCACCCTCACTGACTGGAGCGCTGTGGAATCAACCTCACTGACTGGAGCGCTGTGGAATCACCCTCACTGACTGGAGCGCTGTGGAATCACCCTCACTGACTGGAGCATTGCGCTGTGGAATCACCCTCACTGACTGGAGCGCTGCGCTGTGGAATCACCCTCACTGACTGGAGCGCTGTGGAATCACCCTCACTGACTGGAGCGCTGTGGAATCACCCTCACTGACTAGAGCATTGCGCTGTGGAATCACCCTCACTGACTGGAGCGCTGCGCTGTGGAATCACCCTCACTGACTGGAGCGCTGTGGAATCACCCTCACTGACTGGAGCGCTGTGGAATCACACTCACTGACTGGAGCGCTGTGGAATCACCCTCACTGACTGGAGCGTTGCGCTGTGGAATCACCCTCACTGACTGGAGCGCTGCGCTGTGGAATCACCCTCACTGACTGGAGCGCTGCACTTTGGAATCACCCTCACTGACTGGAGCGCTGCACTGTGGAATCACCCTCACTGACTGGAGCGCTGTGGAATCACCCTCACTGACTGGAGAGCTGCACTGTGGAATCACCCTCACTGACTGGAGCGCTGCGCTGTGGAATCACCCTCACTGACTGGAGCGCTGCACTGTGGAATCACCCTCACTGACTGGAGCGCTGCACTGTGGAATCACCCTCACTGACTGGAGCGCTGCGCTGTGGAATCACCCTCACTGACTGGAGCGCTGCACTGTGGAATCACCCTCACTGACTGGAGCGCTGTGGAATCACCCTCACTGACTGGAGCGCTGCACTGTGGAATCACCCTCACTGACTGGAGCGCTGCACTGTGGAATCACCCTCACTGACTGGAGCGCTGCACTGTGGAATCACCCTCACTGACTGGAGCGCTGCACTGTGGAATCAACCTCACTGACTGGAGCGCTGCACTGTGGAATCACCCTCACTGACTGGAGCGCTGCGCTGTGGAATCACCCTCACTGACTGGAGCGCTGCGCTGTGGAATCACCCTCACTGACTGGAGCGCTGCACTGTGGAATCACCCTCACTGACTGGAGCGCTGTGGAATCACCCTCACTGACTGGAGCGCTGTGGAATCACCCTCACTGACTGGAGCGCTGTGGAATCACCCTCACTGACTGGAGCGCTGTGGAATCACCCTCACTGACTGGAGCGCTGTGGAATCACCCTCACTGACTGGAGCGCTGTGGAATCACCCTCACTGACTGGAGCGCTGTGGAATCACCCTCACTGACTGGAGCGCTGTGGAATCTCCCTCACTGACTGGAGCGCTGCACTGTGGAATCACCCTCACTGACTGGAGCGCTGTGGAATCAACCTCACTGACTGGAGCGCTGTGGAATCACCCTCACTGACTGGAGCGCTGCACTGTGGAATCACCCTCACTGACTGGAGCGCTGTGGAATCACCCTCACTGACTGGAGCGCTGTGGAATCACCCTCACTGACTGGAGCGCTGTGGAATCACCCTCACTGACTGGAGCGTTGCGCTGTGGAATCACCCTCACTGACTGGAGCGCTGCACTGTGGAATCACCCTCACTGACTGGAGCGCTGTGGAATCTCCCTCACTGACTGGAGCGCTGCACTGTGGAATCACCCTCACTGACTGGAGCGCTGTGGAATCAACCTCACTTACTGGAGCGCTGTGGAATCACCCTCACTGACTGGAGCGCTGCACTGTGGAATCACCCTCACTGACTGGAGCGCTGTGGAATCACCCTCACTGACTGGAGCGCTGTGGAATCACCCTCACTGACTGGAGCGCTGTGGAATCACCCTCACTGACTGGAGCGTTGCGCTGTGGAATCACCCTCACTGACTGGAGCGCTGCACTGTGGAATCACCCTCACTGACTGGAGCGCTGCGCTGTGGAATCACCCTCACTGACTGGAGCGCTGCACTGTGGAATCACCCTCACTGACTGGAGCGCTGTGGAATCACCCTCACTGACTGGAGCGCTGTGGAATCACCCTCACTGACTGGAGCGCTGTGGAATCACCCTCACTGACTGGAGCGTTGCGCTGTGGAATCACCCTCACTGACTGGAGCGCTGCGCTGTGGAATCACCCTCACTGACTGGAGCGCTGTGGAATCACCCTCACTGACTGGAGCGCTGCACTGTGGAATCACCCTCACTGACTGGAGCGCTGCACTGTGGAATCACCCTCACTGACTGGAGCGCTGTGGAATCACCCTCACTGACTGGAGCGCTGCGCTGTGGAATCACCCTCACTGACTGGAGCGCTGTGGAATCACCCTCACTGACTGGAGCGCTGCGCTGTGGAATCACCCTCACTGACTGGAGCGCTGCACTGTGGAATCACCCTCACTGACTGGAGCGCTGTGGAATCACCCTCACTGACTGGAGCGCTGTGGAATCACCCTCACTGACTGGAGCGCTGTGGAATCACCCTCACTGACTGGAGCGCTGCACTGTGGAATGAAATCAACATCAAATCAGTGGCTCGTCTCTTCTGAGGACAGAGCTGCTGCTTGGTAGAGACGGACTGGGAACTGCCCTCGCCTCTCCACAGCTGGTCTGGACAGAGTCTGTATGGATATTAGCTATCTCCTCTCTCTCTCTCTCTGTCTCTCTGTCTCTCTGTCTCTCTGTCTCTCTCTCTCTCTCTCTCTGTCTCTCTGTCTCTCTGTCTCTCTCTGTCTGTCTGTCTGTCTGTCTCTCTCTCTCTCTCTCTCTCCCTGCCCTCCTCACTTTCCTGTGTTTGTCCCTGTTTCACCTACCATTGTCAGCCCTGCTCTCTCTCTCTCCTTCTCCTCTCCCAGGCAGCCTCTCTGCTTTCTCTCTCCTCCTCCTCTCTCCCTCCTCTCCTCTCCTTCCCTCTCCTCCTCTCCTCTCCCAGGCAGCCTCTCCTCTCCTTCCTCTCCCTCCTCTCCTCTCCTTCCCTCCTCTCCTCTCCTCTCCCAGGCAGCCTCTCTGCTCTCTCTCTCCTCCTCCTCTCTCCCTCCTCTTCTCTCCTTCCCTCCTCTCCTCTCCCAGGCAGCCTCTCTCCCTCCTCTCCTCTCTCCTTCCCTCTCCTCCTCTCCCAGGCAGCCTCTCTGCTCTCTCTCCCTCCTCTCCTCTCTCCTTCCCTCCTCTCCTCTCCCAGGCAGCCTCTCTGCTCTCTCTCCCTCCTCTTCTCTCCTTCCCTCCTCTCCTCTCCCAGGAAGCCTCTCTCCCTCCTCTCCTCTCTTCTTCTCTCTCCTCCTCTCCTCTCTCCTTCCCTCCTCTCCTCTCCCAGGCAGCCTCTCCGCTCCCCTGCCTGGACTGGAATGCACAGTGAGCAGGAGGCAGAGAGACTAAATGAATACTGAACTACCACATCATATTGCTGTATGGACTTATATCACAGAGAGATTAGGTGAAATACCACAGTGCTCCATCACAGCAGCAAGATGTGTGACCTGCTGCCACAAGAAAAGGGCAACCAGTGAAGAACAAACACCATTGTAAATACAACCCACATTTATATTTATTTATTTCCCCTTTTGTACTTTAACTATTTGCACATCGTTACAACACTGTATATAGACACAATATGACATTTGAAATGTCTTTATTCTTTTGGAACTTCTGTGAGTGTAATGTTTACTGTTCATTTTTATTGTTTATTTCACTTTTGTTTATTATCCTCTTCACTTGCTTCGGCAACGTTAACATATGTTTCCCATGGTAATAAATAATAAAGCCCTTAACTGTACAGGAAACCAAGGACTCAAACAGGATACCAAGGACTCAAACAGGATACCAAGGACTCATACAGGATACCAAGGACTCATACAGGATACCAAGGACTCAAACAGGATAACAAGGACTCATACCGGATACCAAGGACTCATACAGGATACCAAGGACTCATACAGGATACCAAGGACTCAAACAGGATACCAAGGACTCATACAGGATACCAAGGACTCAAACAGGATACCAAGGACTCAACAGGATACCAAGGACTGAAACAGGATACCAAGGACTCAAACAGGATACCAAGGACTCAAACAGGATACCAAGGACTCAACAGGATACCAAGGACTCAACAGGATACCAAGGACTCAAACAGGATACCAAGGACTCAAACAGGATACCAAGGACTCAAACAGGATACCAAGGACTCAAACAGGATACCAAGGACTCATACAGGATACCAAGGACTCAAACAGGATACCAAGGACTCATACCGGATACCAAGGACTCAAACAGGATACCAAGGACTCATACAGGATACCAAGGACTCATACAGGATACCAAGGACTCAAACAGGATACCAAGGACTCAAACAGGATACCAAGGACTCATACAGGATACCAAGGACTCATACAGGATACCAAGGACTCAAACAGGATACCAAGGACTCATACCGGATACCAAGGACTCATACAGGATACCAAGGACTCATACAGGATACCAAGGACTCAAACAGGATACCAAGGACTCATACAGGATACCAAGGACTCAAACAGGATACCAAGGACTCAACAGGATACCAAGGACTGAAACAGGATACCAAGGACTCAAACAGGATACCAAGGACTCAAACAGGATACCAAGGACTCAACAGGATACCAAGGACTCAACAGGATACCAAGGACTCAAACAGGATACCAAGGACTCAAACAGGATACCAAGGACTCAAACAGGATACCAAGGACTCAAACAGGATACCAAGGACTCATACAGGATACCAAGGACTCAAACAGGATACCAAGGACTCATACCGGATACCAAGGACTCAAACAGGATACCAAGGACTCATACAGGATACCAAGGACTCATACAGGATACCAAGGACTCAAACAGGATACCAAGGACTCAAACAGGATACCAAGGACTCAAACAGGATACCAAGGACTCAAACAGGATACCAAGGACTCAACAGGATACCAAGGACTCAAACAGGATACCAAGGACTCAAACAGGATACCAAGGACTCAAACAGGATACCAAGGACTCATACAGGATACCAAGGACTCAAACAGGATACCAAGGACTCATACAGGATACCAAGGACTCATACAGGATACCAAGGACTCAAACAGGATACCAAGGACTCATACAGGATACCAAGGACTCAAACAGGATACCAAGGACTCATACAGGATACCAAGGACTCATACAGGATACCAAGGACTCAAACAGGATACCAAGGACTCATACAGGATACCAAGGACTCAAACAGGATACCAAGGACTCATACAGGATACCAAGGACTCATACAGGATACCAAGGACTCATACAGGATACCAAGGACTCAAGGATACCAAGGACTCAACAGGATACCAAGGACTCAAACAGGATACCAAGGACTCAAACAGGATACCAAGGACTCAACAGGATACCAAGGACTCAACAGGATACCAAGGACTCAAACAGGATACCAAGGACTCATACAGGATACCAAGGACTCATACAGGATACCAAGGACTCAAACAGGATACCAAGGACTCATACAGGATACCAAGGACTCAAACAGGATACCAAGGACTCATACAGGATACCAAGGACTCATACAGGATACCAAGGACTCAAACAGGATACCAAGGACTCATACAGGATACCAAGGACTCAAACAGGATACCAAGGACTCAACAGGATACCAAGGACTGAAACAGGATACCAAGGACTCAAACAGGATACCAAGGACTCAACAGGATACCAAGGACTCAACAGGATACCAAGGACTCAAACAGGATACCAAGGACTCAAACAGGATACCAAGGACTCATACAGGATACCAAGGACTCATACAGGATACCAAGGACAGGATACCAAGGACTCAAACAGGATACCAAGGACTCATACAGGATACCAAGGACTCAACAGGATACCAAGGACTCAACAGGATACCAAGGACTCAAACAGGATACCAAGGACTCAAACAGGATACCAAGGACTCAAACAGGATACCAAGGACTCATACAGGATACCAAGGACTCATACAGGATACCAAGGACTCATACAGGATACCAAGGACTCATACAGGATACCAAGGACTCAAACAGGATACCAAGGACTCATACAGGATACCAAGGACTCAAACAGGATACCAAGGACTCAAACAGGATACCAAGGACTCATACAGGATACCAAGGACTCAAACAGGATACCAAGGACTCATACAGGATACCAAGGACTCATACAGGATACCAAGGACTCATACAGGATACCAAGGACTCATTCAGGATACCAAGGACTGAAACAGGATACCAAGGACTCAAACAGGATACTACCCTCTACATCAAACCCTTCAATCCAAATCCTAATTCCAGCCCTAAACCACTGATATTGGACAACGTTACCTGAATGGATTATAACTACCGAGGACTATCAAACCAAACCCTGCAGAGGAAATACAGCGGAAACCCGGAAATACCATCCAACACGACACTGAGTGAGTAATGCTCAGTCTGAACCTACTTCTTCTGAAGTCAAAAAGTAAAAGACAATCCTGATGTTATATAAAGCTCAGTAAACAAGGCTACCAAGCTGCTAGGACAGAACTGACCTGGCTGCAACTTCAATTAGGGAAAACTCTGGTGCCCAACAATGGCAGCAGAGTTTCACAGCCTCCCTTCACCCAAATGCAGAGGCCTTTGCAGCACATGTTATCACAGTACAGTACCCCTTGGAGATTAAAAATAACACTGTACGGAATAAGTACAAACAGAAGCTCCTCAAGGACAATCCAGAGACACTATTTACTAACTGCTACAAAGAGGGGAACATAAGCAATTTAATGAATTCAAAGAGCTGGAGAGAAACATGGTGGAGCTCAGAGAGCTGGAGAGAGACATGGTGGAGCTCAGAGAGATGGAGAGAGAGACATGGTGGAGCTCAGAGAGATGGAGAGAGACATGGTGGAGCTCAGAGAGCTGGAGAGAGACATGGTGGAGCTCAGAGAGATCGAGAGAGAGACATGGTGGAGCTCAGAGAGCTGGAGAGAGACATGGTGGAGCTCAGAGAGCTGGAGAGAGACATGGTGGAGCTCAGAGAGCTGGAGAGAGACGTGGTGGAGCTCAGAGAGCTGGAGAGAGAGACATGGTGGAGCTCAGAGAGCTGGAGAGAGACATGGTGGAGCTCAGAGAGCTGGAGAGAGACATGGTGGAGCTCAGAGAGATGGAGAGAGAGACATGGTGGAGCTCAGAGAGCTGGAGAGAGAGACATGGTGGAGCTCAGAGAGCTGGAGAGAGAGACATGGTGGAGCTCAGAGAGATGGAGAGAGAGACATGGTGGAGCTCAGAGAGCTGGAGAGAGACATGGTGGAGCTCAGAGAGCTGGAGAGAGACATGGTGGAGCTCAGAGAGCTGGAGAGAGAGACATGGTGGAGCTCAGAGAGCTGGAGAGAGACATGGTGGAGCTCAGAGAGCTGGAGAGAGACATGGTGGAGCTCAGAGAGCTGGAGAGAGACATGGTGGAGCTCAGAGAGCTGGAGAGAGACATGGTGGAGCTCAGAGAGCTGGAGAGAGACATGGTGGAGCTCAGAGAGCTGGAGAGAGAGACATGGTGGAGCTCAGAGAGCTGGAGAGAGAGACATGGTGGAGCTCAGAGAGAGACATGGTGGAGCTCAGAGAGAGACATGGTGGAGCTCAGAGAGAGACATGGTGGAGCTCAGAGAGAGACATGGTGGAGCTCAGAGAGCTGGAGAGAGAGACATGGTGGAGCTCAGAGAGCTGGAGAGAGACATGGTGGAGCTCAGAGAGCTGGAGAGAGACATGGTGGAGCTCAGAGAGCTGGAGAGAGACATGGTGGAGCTCAGAGAGCTGGAGAGAGACATGGTGGAGCTCAGAGAGCTGGAGAGAGACATGGTGGAGCTCAGAGAGATGGAGAGAGAGACATGGTGGAGCTCAGAGAGCTGGAGAGAGACATGGTGGAGCTCAGAGAGCTGGAGAGAGACATGGTGGAGCTCAGAGAGATGGAGAGAGAGACATGGTGGAGCTCAGAGAGCTGGAGAGAGACATGGTGGAGCTCAGAGAGCTGGAGAGAGACATGGTGGAGCTCAGAGAGCTGGAGAGTGAGACATGGTGGAGCTCAGAGAGCTGGAGAGAGACATGGTGGAGCTCAGAGAGCTGGAGAGAGACATGGTGGAGCTCAGAGAGCTGGAGAGAGACATGGTGGAGCTCAGAGTGAGACATGGTGGAGCTCAGAGAGCTGGAGAGAGAGACATGGTGGAGCTCAGAGAGAGACATGGTGGAGCTCAGAGAGGAGACATGGTGGAGCTCAGAGAGAGACATGGTGGAGCTCAGAGAGCTGGAGAGAGAGACATGGTGGAGCTCAGAGAGCTGGAGAGAGACATGGTGGAGCTCAGAGAGCTGGAGAGAGACATGGTGGAGCTCAGAGAGCTGGAGAGAGACATGGTGGAGCTCAGAGAGCTGGAGAGAGACATGGTGGAGCTCAGAGAGCTGGAGAGAGACATGGTGGAGCTCAGAGAGATGGAGAGAGAGACATGGTGGAGCTCAGAGAGCTGGAGAGAGACATGGTGGAGCTCAGAGAGCTGGAGAGAGACATGGTGGAGCTCAGAGAGATGGAGAGAGAGACATGGTGGAGCTCAGAGAGCTGGAGAGAGACATGGTGGAGCTCAGAGAGCTGGAGAGAGACATGGTGGAGCTCAGAGAGCTGGAGAGTGAGACATGGTGGAGCTCAGAGAGCTGGAGAGAGACATGGTGGAGCTCAGAGAGCTGGAGTGAGACATGGTGGAGCTCAGAGAGCTGGAGAGAGAGACATGGTGGAGCTCAGAGAGCTGGAGAGAGACATGGTGGAGCTCAGAGAGCTGGAGAGAGACATGGTGGAGCTCAGAGAGCTGGAGAGAGACATGGTGGAGCTCAGAGAGCTGGAGAGAGACATGGTGGAGCTCAGAGAGCTGGAGAGAGACATGGTGGAGCTCAGAGAGCTGGAGAGAGAGACATGGTGGAGCTCAGACACTCAGACGCAGAAAACAGACCAGCACAACAACACCCCCCCCCCCCCCCCCCCCCCCCCCCAGCCAACAGCCTCTCTCCAGCTACATCTGGAGGGAGAGGAACACAAGGCACAGCTAACAGCACTGAAGGAGGGAGAGGAACATCCTCCCTCCCTCCCCCCCCCTCTCTCTCTTTTCATCTGTCTCCCCTCTCTCTCTCTCCCCCAACATCCTCTCTCCCTCTCCCCTCCCCCCCTCTCTCTCTCTCTCTCTCTCTCCCCCAACACCCTCTCCCCTCCCCTCTCTCTCTCTCTCCCCCAACACCCTCTCTCCCCTGCTGTTCTGAATGGGTCTGTATTATGGCCACTCATTTCCACTGGAGCTCCTCCAACACTGGGCACTTAGAATATGTATCTGTCTGGAGTGAATGTTAATGGGAGATTCTGCTGCCGGGCAGCTGCCATTATCACAGAGCTGGACAATGATTATCACTATCTGTTGCTGGGGACACATCTCTGTCAGACCGGCTGGGGACACATCTCTGTTAGACTGGCTGGGGACACATCTCTGTTAGACTGGCTGGGGACACATCTCTGGTTAGACTGGATGGGGACACATCTCTGGTTAGACTGGCTGGGGACACATCTCTGTTAGACTGGATGGGGACACATCTCTGTTAGACTGGCTGGGGACACATCTCTGGTTAGACTGGCTGGGGACACATCTCTGGTTAGACTGGATGGGGACACATCTCTGGTTAGACTGGCTGGGGACACATCTCTGGTTAGACTGGCTGGGGACACATCTCCGTTAGACTGGCTGGGGACACATCTCTGTTAGACTGGCTGGGGACACATCTCCGTTAGACTGGCTGGGGACACATCTCCGTTAGACTGGCTGGGGACACATCTCTGATTAGACTGGCTGGGAACACATCTCTGTTAGACTGGCTGGGAACACATCTCTGTTAGACTGGCTGGGGACACATCTCTGTTAGACTGGCTGGGGACACATCTCTGTTAGACTGACTGGGGACACATCTCTGTTAGACTGGCTGGGGACACCTCTGTTAGACTGGATGGGGACACATCTCTGGTTAGACTGGCTGGGGACACATCTCTGTTAGACTGGCTGGGGACACATCTCTGTTAGACTGGCTGGGGACACATCTCTGTTAGACTGGCTGGGGACACATCTCCGTTAGACTGGCTGGGGACACATCTCTGCTAGACTGGCTGGGGACACATCTCTGATTAGACTGGCTGGGGACACATCTCTGTTAGACTGGCTGGGGACACATCTCTGGTTAGACTGGCTGGGGACACATCTCTGGTTAGACTGGCTGGGGACACATCTCTGGTTAGACTGGATGGGGACACATCTCTGTTAGACTGGCTGGGGACACATCTCTGTTAGACTGGCTGGGGACACATCTCTGTTAGACTGGCTGGGGACACATCTCGTTAGACTGGATGGGGACACATCTCTGTTAGACTGGCTGGGGACAATCTCTGTTAGACTGGCTGGGGACACATCTCGTTAGACTGCTGGGGACACATCTCTGTTAGACTGGCTGGGGACACATCTCTGGTTAGACTGGCTGGGGACACATCTCTGTTAGACTGGATGGGGACACATCTCTGTTAGACTGGCTGGGGACACATCTCTGTTAGACTGGCTGGGGACACATCTCTGTTAGACTGGCTGGGGACACATCTCCGTTAGACTGGCTGGGGACACATCTCTGTTAGACTGGCTGGGGACACATCTCTGTTAGATTGGCTGGGGACACATCTCTGTTAGACTGGATGGGGACACATCTCTGGTTAGACTGGCTGGGGACACATCTCCGTTAGACTGGCTGGGGACACATCTCTGTTAGACTGGCTGGGGACACATCTCTGGTTAGACTGGCTGGGGACACATCTCTGTTAGACTGGCTGGGGACACATCTCTGTTAGACTGGCTGGGGACACATCTCTGTTTAGACTGGCTGGGGACACATCTCTGGTTAGACTGGCTGGGGACACATCTCTGGTTAGACTGGCTGGGGACACATCTCTGTTAGACTGGCTGGGGACACATCTCTGGTTAGACTGGATGGGGACACATCTCTGTTAGACTGGCTGGGGACACATCTCTGTTAGACTGGCTGGGGACACATCTCTGTTAGACTGGATGGGGACACATCTCTGGTTAGACTGGCTGGGGACACATCTCTGTTAGACTGGATGGGGACACATCTCTGTTAGACTGGCTGGGGACACATCTCTGTTAGACTGGCTGGGGAGCGACATCTCTGTTTAGACTGGCTGGGGACACATCTCTGTTAGACTGGCTGGGGACAGATCTCTGTTAGACTGGATGGGGACACATCTCTGTTAGACTGGCTGGGGACACATCTCTGGTTAGACTGGATGGGGACACATCTCTGGTTAGACTGGCTGGGGACACATCTCTGTTAGACTGGCTGGGGGACACATCTCTGTTAGACTGGATGGGGACACATCTCTGTTAGACTGGATGGGGACACATCTCTGTTAGACTGGCTGGGGACACATCTCTGTTAGACTGGCTGGGGACACATCTCTGTTAGACTGGCTGGGGACACATCTCTGTTAGACTGGCTGGGGACACATCTCTGATTAGACTGGCTGGGGACACATCTCTGGTTAGACTGGCTGGGGACACATCTCTCGTTAGACTGGCTGGGGACACATCTCTGGTTAGACTGGATGGGGACACATCTCTGGTTAGACTGGATGGGGACACATCTCTGTTAGACTGGCTGGGGACACATCTCTGTTAGACTGGCTGGGGACACATCTCTGGTTAGACTGGCTGGGGGACACATCTCTCTGTTAGACTGGATGGGGACACATCTCTGGTTAGACTGGCTGGGGACACATCTCTGTTAGACTGGCTGGGGACACATCTCCGTTAGACTGGCTGGGGACACATCTCTGTTAGACTGGCTGGGGACACATCTCTGGTTAGACTGGCTGGGTACACATCTCTGTTAGACTGGATGGGGACACATCTCTGTTAGACTGGCTGGGGACACATCTCTGTTAGACTGGCTGGGGACACATCTCTGGTTAGACTGGCTGGGGACACATCTCTGTTAGACTGGCTGGGGACACATCTCTGTTAGACTGGCTGGGGACACATCTCTGTTAGACTGGCTGGGGACACATCTCTGTTAGACTGGATGGGGACACATCTCTGGTTAGACTGGCTGGGGACACATCTCCGTTAGACTGGCTGGGGACACATCTCTGTTAGACTGGATGGGGACACATCTCTGGTTAGACTGGATGGGGACACATCTCTGTTAGACTGGATGGGGACACATCTCTGTTAGACTGGATGGGGACACATCTCTGTTAGACTGGCTGGGGACACATCTCTGTTAGACTGGCTGGGGACACAGCTCTGTTAGACTGGATGGGGACACATCTTTGTTAGCCTGGCTGGGGACACATCTCTGTTAGACTGGCTGGGGACACATCTCTGTTAGACTGGCTGGGGACACATCTCCGTTAGACTGGCTGGGGACACATCTCTGTTAGACTGGCTGGGGACACATCTCTGTTAGACTGGATGGGGACACATCTCTGATTAGACTGGCTGGGGACACAGCGCTGGGAGGGACAGGAAGAGGGACAGGCAGTCTCTGGTAGACAGAGAGGAAGAGTGACAGGCAGTCTCTGGTAGACAGAGCTGAGGGAGCACATCGCGAGAGAGAGCGGGCGTAAGGGAGAGCGACAGGCGTACTGTGAGACGGGATGAGGGACAGGCAGTACTGGAGAGAGCGCGGGAGTACTGGAGAGAGCGACAGCGTACTGGTAGACGGAGTACTGGAGAGGGACAGGCAGTCTCTGGTAGACGGGCGAGGGGAGCACATCTCCGTTAGACGGGCGTGAGGGACAGGCAGCGCGGAGTAGACTGGCTGAGGGAGCACATCGCGAGTGAGACGGAGTAATGGGGAGGCACAGCGCTGAGTAGACTGGCGAGGGGACAGGCAGTAGTGGAGAGGGAGAGGGAGTAAGGGAGAGGGAGTAATGGAGAGAGAGAGGGAGTAGTGGAGAGGGAGAGGGAGTAATGGAGAGAGAGAGAGGGAGTAATGGAGAGGGAGAGGGAGTAATGGAGAGAGAGAGGGAGTAATGGAGAGGGAGAGGGAGTAATGGAGAGGGAGAGGGAGTAATGGAGAGGGAGAGAGGGAGAGGGAGTAGATGAGAGGGAGTGAGGGAGAGGGAGTAATGGAGAGGGAGTAATGGAGAGTGAGAGGGAGTAATGGAGAGGGCAGAGGGAGTAATGGAGAGGGAGAGGGAGTAATGGAGAGGGAGAGGGAGTAATGGAGAGAGAGAGGGGAGTAATGGAGAGAGAGAGGGAGTGAGGGAGAGGGAGAGGTAGTAATGGAGAGGGAGAGGGAGTCATGGAGAGGGAGTGAGGGAGAGGGAGTAATGAGAGGGAGTGAGGGAGAGGGAGTAATGGAGAGGGAGAGGGAGTCATGGAGAGGGAGGGAGTAACAGGCTGACTGGCTCTCATTCAGGCAAATGAGTAATAAGTGCACTCAGGCTATCCGGAAGGCCAAAGTTAGTTACTTTAAGGAGCAGTTCTCACTCTGTGGGTCTAAACCCAAGAAGTTCTGGAAAACGGTTAAAGACCTGGAGAATAAACCCTCCTCCTCACAGCTGCCCATGTCCCTTAATGTTGATGATGTGGTTGTTACGGACAAGAAGCACATGGCTGAGCTCTTTAATCACCACTTCATTAAGTCAGGATTCCTATTTGACTCAGCCATGCCTCCTTGCCCGCCCAACATTTCCTCATCTCCCTCCTAATGCGACTATCCCCGATGCTCCTCCCTCTTTTCCCCCCTGCCCCGCTACAAAGTTTCTCCCTGCAGGCGGTCACTGAGTCCGAGGTGCTAAAGGAGCTCCTTAAACTTGACCCCCCCCAAAAAAACTATCTGGGTCAGACGGTTTAGACCCTTTCTTCTTTAAGGTTGCTGCCCCTATAATCGCCAAGCCCTATCTCCGACCTTTTTAACCTGTCTCTCCTCTCTGGGGAGGTTCCCATTGCTTGGAAGGCAGCCACGGTTCATCCTTTATTTAAAGGGGGAGATCAAGTTGATCCTAACTGTTATAGGCCTATTTCTATTTTGCCCCGTTTAACAAAAGTGTTGGAAAAACTGGTCTTGACGTCTATAGTATTCTCTCTCTGGTTTGCAATCTGGGTTTCCTGCTCAGGTTATGGATGTGTCACTGTAACCTTAAAGGTCCTCAATGATGCCCTTGATTCTAAGCAATATTGTGCTGCTATTTTGTATTGACTTGGCCAAAGCTTTTGATACAGTAGACCATTCCATTCTTCTGGGCCGGCTAAGGAGTTTTGGTGTCTCTGTCCTGGTTTGCTAACTACCTCTCTCAAAGAGTGCAGTGTATAAAGTCAGAACATCTGCTGTCTCAGCCACTGCCTGTCCCCAAGGGAGCGCCCCAAGGCTCGATCCCTAGGCCCCATGCTCTTCTCAGTTTACGTCAACAACATTGCTCAGGCAGTAGGAAGCTCTCTCATCCAGTTATATACAGGTGATACAGTCTTATAGTCAGCTGGCCTCTCCAACGGATTTTGTGTTAAATTCTCTACAACAAAGCTTTCTTAGTGTCCAACAAGCTTTCTCTACCCTTAACCTTGTTCTGAACACCTCCAAAACAAAGGTAATGTGGTTTGGTAAGAAGAATGCCCCTCTCTCCCCACAGGTGTTGTTACTACCTCTGAGGGTTTAGAGCTTGAGGTGGTCACCTCGTGCAAGTACTAGGGAGTACGGCTAGACGGTACACTGTCCTTCTCTCAGCACATATCAAAGCTGCA
>NW_027675448.1:0-10000 GCF_965601325.2 Salmo salar
TGTTGTCGGTGTGTGTGTTTGTGTTGTCGGTGTGTGTGTGTGTGTTGTCGGTGTGTGTGTGTGTGTGTTGTCGGTGTGTGTGTGTGTGTTGTCGGTGTGTGTGTGTGTGTTGTCGGTGTGTGTGTGTGTGTGTGTGTGTTGTCGGTGTGTGTTGATGTGTTGTCGGTGCGTGTGTGTTGTGTGTGTGTGTCGTTGTCGGTGTGTGTGTGTGTTGTCGGTGTGTGTGTGTGTGTGTTGTCGGTGTGTGTCTGTGTGTGTTGTCGGTGTGTGTGTGTGTGTGTGTGTGTTGTCGGTGTGTGTGTGTGTGTGTTTGTGTTGTCGGTGTGTGTGTGTGTGTGTTGTCGGTGTGTGTGTGTTGTCGGTGTGTCGTGTGTGTTGTCGGTGTGTTGTCGGTGTGTGTGTGTGTGTTGTCGGTGTGTGTGTGTGTGTTGTTGGTCGTGTGTGTGTGTGTGTTGTCGGTGTGTGTGTGTGTGTGTTGTCGGTGTGTGTGTGTGTGTGTTGTCGGTGTGTGTGTGTGTTGTCGGTGTGTGTGTGTGTGTGTGTGTGTTGTCGGTGTGTGTGTGTGTGTTGTCGGTGTGTATGTGTGTGTTGTCGGTGTGTGTGTGTGTGTTGTCGGTGTGTATGTGTGTGTGTTGTCAGTGTGTGTGTGTGTGTGTTGTCGGCGTGTGTGTGTTTATGTGTTGTCGGTGTGTGTGTGTGTGTGTTGTCGGTGTGTGTGTGTGTTGTCGGTGTGTGTGTGTGTGTTGTCGGTGTGTGTGTGTGTGTGTTGTCGGTGTGTGTGTGTGTGTGTGTGTGTTGTCGGTGTGTGTGTGTGTGTGTTGTCGGTGTGTGTGTGTGTGTGTTGTCGGTGTGTGTGTGTTGTCGGTGTGTGTGTGTGTTGTCGGTGTGTTGTCGGTGTGTGTGTGTGTGTGTGTTGTCGGTGTGTGTGTGTGTGTTGTCGGTGTGTGTGTGTGTGTTGTCGGTGTGTGTGTGTGTGTTGTGTGTGTGTGTGTTGTCGGTGTGTGTGTGTGTTGTCGGTGTGTGTGTGTGTGTGTGTGTGTTGTCGGTGTGTGTGTGTGTGTTGTCGGTGTGTGTGTGTGTGTGTTGTCGGTGTGTGTGTTGTCGGTGTGTGTGTGTGTGTTGTCGGTGTGTGTGTGTGTGTGTTGTCGGTGTGTGTGTGTTGTGTGTGTGTGTGTTGTCGGTGTGTGTGTGTGTGTGTGTGTGTGTGTGTGTGTTGTCGGTGTGTGTGTGTTGTCGGTGTATGTGTGTGTGTGTGTGTGTTGTCGGTGTGTGTGTGTGTGTGTTGTCGGTGTGTGTGTGTGTGTTGTCAGTGTGTGTGTGTGTGTGTGTTGTCGGTGTGTGTGTGTGTTGTGTGTGTGTGTGTTGTCGGTGTGTGTGTGTGTTGTCGGTGTGTGTGTGTGTGTGTTGTCGGTGTGTGTGTGTGTGTTGTCGGTGTGTGTGTGTGTGTGTGTTGTCGGTGTGTGTGTGTGTGTGTTGTCGGTGTGTGTGTGTGTGTGTGTGTGTGTGTTGTCGGTGTGTGTGTGTTGTCGGTGTGTGTGTGTGTGTGTGTGTTGTCGGTGTGTGTGTGTGTGTGTTGTCGGTGTGTGTGTGTGTGTGTGTGTTGTCAGTGTGTGTGTGTGTGTGTGTTTTCGGTGTGTGTGTGTTGTCGGTGTGTGTGTGTGTGTTGTCGGTGTTGTGTGTGTGTGTGTTGTCGGTGTGTGTGTGTGTTGTCGGTGTGTGTGTGTGTGTGTGTGTGTTGTCGGTGTGTGTGTGTTGTCGGTGTGTGTGTGTGTGTGTTGTCGGTGTGTGTGTGTGTGTGTTGTCGGTGTGTGTGTGTTGTAAGTGTGTGTGTGTGTGTGTGTTGTCGGTGTGTGTGTGTGTGTTGCTGGTGTTTGTGTGTGTGTGTGTTGTCGGTGTGTGTGTGTGTGTTGTCGGTGTGTGTGTGTGTGTTGTCGGTGTGTGTGTGAGTGTTGTCGGTGTGTGTGTGTTGTCGGTGTGTGTGTGTGTTGTCGGTGTGTTGTCGGTGTGTGTGTGGTGTGTGTGTGTGTGTTGTCGGTGTGTGTGTGTGTTGTCGTGTGTGTGTGTGTGTGTGTGTGTTGTCGGTGTGTGTGTGTTGTGTGTGTGTGTGTTGTCGGTGTGTGTGTTTGTTGTCGGTGTGTGTGTGTGTGTGTGTGTGTGTGTTGTCGGTGTGTGTGTGTGTGTGTTGTGTGTGTGTGTGTTGTCGGTGTGTGTGTGTGTTGTCGGTGTGTGTGTGTGTGTGTTGTCGGTGTGTGTGTGTGTTGTCGGTGTGTGTGTGTGTGTGTTGTCGGTGTGTGTGTGTGTTGTCGGTGTGTGTGTGTGTGTGTGTGTGTGTGTTGTCGGTGTGTGTGTGTGTGTTGTCGGTGTGTTTGTGTGTGTTGTCGGTGTGTGTGTGTGTGTTGTCGGTGTGTATGTGTGTGTGTTGTCAGTGTGTGTGTGTGTGTGTTGTCGGTGTGTGTGTGTTTATGTGTTGTCGGTGTGTGTGTGTGTGTGTTGTCGGTATGTGTGTGTGTGTTGTCGTCGGTGTGTGTGTGTGTGTGTTGTCGGTGTGTGTGTGTGTGTGTGTGTTGTCGGTGTGTGTGTGTGTGTGTGTGTTGTCGGTGTGTGTGTGTGTGTGTTGTCGGTGTGTGTGTGTTGTCGGTGTGTGTGTGTGTTGTCGGTGTGTTGTCGGTGTGTGTGTGTGTGTTGTCGGTGTGTGTGTGTTGTTGGTGTGTGTGTGTGTGTGTTGTCGGTGTGTGTGTGTGTTGTGTGTGTGTGTGTTGTCGGTGTGTGTGTGTGTTGTCGGTGTGTGTGTGTGTGTGTGTGTTGTCGGTGTGTGTGTGTGTGTGTTGTCGGTGTGTGCGTGTGTGTTTTGTCGGTGTGTGTGTGTGTGTGTTGTCGGTGTGTGTGTGTGTGTTGTGTGTGTGTGTGTTGTCGGTGTGTGTGTGTGTGTTGTCGGTGTGTGTGTGTGTGTTGTCGGTGTGTGTGTGTGTGTGTGTGTGTGTTGTCGGTGTGTGTGTGTGTGTTGTCGGTGTGTGTGTGTGTGTGTTGTTGGTGTGTGTGTGTGTGTTGTCGATGTGTTTGTGTGTGTGTGTTGTCGCTGTGTGTGTGTGTTGTCGGTGTGTGTGTGTGTGTGTGTGTGTTGTCGGTGTGTGTGTGTGTGTTGTCGGTGTGTGTGTGTGTGTGTGTTGTCGGTGTGTGTGTGTGTGTGTTGTCGGTGTGTGTGTGTGTTGTCGGTGTGTGTGTGTGTGTGTTGTCGGTATGTGTGTGTGTGTTGCTGGTGTGTGTGTGTGTGTGTGTTGTCGGTGTGTGTGTGTTGTCGGTGTGTGTGTGTGTGTGTGTGTGTGTGTGTGTGTTGTCGGTGTGTGTGTGTGTGTTGTCGGTGTGTGTGTGTGTGTGTTGTCGGTGTGTGTGTGTTGTCGGTGTGTGTGTGTGTGTTGTCGGTGTGTTTGTGTGTGTGTGTGGTCGGTGTGTGTGTGTGTGTGTTGTCGGTGTGTGTGTGTTGTGTGTGTGTGTGTTGTCGGTGTGTGTGTTTGTTGTCGGTGTGTGTGTGTGTGTGTGTGTGTGTTGTCGGTGTGTGTGTGTGTGTGTGTGTGTTGTCGGTGTGTGTGTGTGTGTGTGTTTGTGTTGTCGGTGTGTGTGTGTGTGTGTTGTGTGTGTGTGTGTTGTCGGTGTGTGTGTGTGTTGAAGGTGTGTGTGTGTGTGTGTTGTCGGTGTGTGTGTGTGTGTGTTGTCGGTGTGTGTGTGTGTGTGTTGTCGGTGTGTGTGTGTGTTGTCGGTGTGTGTGTGTGTGTGTGTGTGTGTGTTGTCGGTGCGTGTGTGTGTGTTGTCGGTGTGTGTGTGTGTGTGTGTGGTCGGTGTGTGTGTGTGTGTTGTCGGTGTGTATGTGTGTGTGTTGTCAGTGTGTGTGTGTGTGTGTTGTCGGTGTGTGTGTGTTTATGTGTTGTCGGTGTGTGTGTGTGTGTGTGTTGTCGGTGTGTGTGTGTGTGTTGTCGGTGTGTGTGTGTGTGTGTTGTCGGTGTGTGTGTGTGTGTGTTGTCGGTGTGTGTGTGTGTGTGTGTGTGTTGTCGTGTGTGTGTGTGTGTGTGTGTTGTCGGTGTGTGTGTGTGTGTGTTGTCGGTGTGTGTGTGTTGTCGGTGTGTGTGTGTGTTGTCGGTGTGTTGTCGGTGTGTGTGTGTGTGTTGTCGGTGTGTGTGTGTGTGTTGTTGTGTGTGTGTGTGTGTGTGTGTTGTCGGTGTGTGTGTGTGTGTTGTGTGTGTGTGTGTTGTCGGTGTGTGTGTGTGTTGTCGGTGTGTGTGTGTGTGTGTGTGTTGTCGGTGTGTGTGTGTGTGTTGTCGGTGTGTGTGTGTGTGTGTTGTCTGTGTGTGTGTGTGTGTGTGTTGTCGGTGTGTGTGTGTGTGTTGTCGGTGTGTGTGTGTGTGTGTTGTCGGTGTGTGTGTGTGTGTTGTGTGTGTGTGTGTTGTCGGTGTGTGTGTGTGTGTGTGTTGTCGGTGTGTGTGTGTGTGTGTTGTCGGTGTGTGTGTGTTGTCGGTGTGTGTGTGTGTGTTGTCAGTGTGTGTGTGTGTGTGTGTTGTCGGTGTGTGTGTGTGTGTGTGTTGTCGGTGTGTGTGTGTGTGTTGTCGGTGTTGTGTGTGTGTGTGTTGTCGGTGTGTGTGTGTGTTGTCGGTGTGTGTGTGTGTGTGTGTGTGTGTGTTGTCGGTGTGTGTGTGTGTTGTCGGTGTGTGTGTGTGTGTTGTCGGTGTGTGTGTGTGTGTGTTGTCGGTGTGTGTGTGTTGTCAGTGTGTGTGTGTGTGTGTGTTGTCGGTGTGTGTGTGTGTTGCTGGTGTTTGTGTGTGTGTGTGTTGTCGGTGTGTGTGTGTGTGTGTGTGTGTTGTCGGTGTGTGCGTGTGTGTTTTGTCGGTGTGTGTGTGTGTGTTGTGTGTGTGTGTGTTGTCGGTGTGTGTGTGTGTTGTCGGTGTGTGTGCGTGTGTGTGTGTGTGTTGTCGGTGTGTGTGTGTGTGTGTTGTCGGTGTGTGTGTGTGTGTGTTGTCGGTGTGTGTGTGTGTGTTGTCGGTGTGTGTGTGTGTGTTGTCGTGTGTGTGTGTGTGTGTTGTCGGTGTGTGTGTGTGTGTTGTCGGTGTGTGTGTGTGTGTTGTCGGTGTGTTTGTGTGTGTGTGTTGTCGCTGTGTGTGTGTGTGTGTTGTCGGTGTGTGTGTGTGTGTGTTGTCGTGTGTGTGTGTGTTGTCGGTGTGTGTGTGTGTGTTGTCGGTGTGTGTGTGTGTGTGTGTTGTCGGTGTGTGTGTGTGTGTGTTGTCGGTGTGTGTGTGTGTGTGTGTTGTCGGTGTGTGTGTGTGTGTGTTGTCGGTGTGTGTGTGTGTGTTGTGGTGTGTGTGTGTGTGTGTGTGTGTGTGTGTGTGTGTGTGTTGTCGGTGTGTGTGTGTGTGTTGTCGGTGTGTGTGTGTGTGTGTTGTCGGTGTGTGTGTGTGTGTGTGTGTCGGTGTGTGTGGGTTGTGTGTGTGTGTGTTGTCGGTGTGTGTGTGTGTGTTGTCGGTGTGTGTGTGTGTGTTGTCGGTGTGTGTGTGTGTGTGTTGTCGGTGTGTGTGTGTGTGTTGTCGGTGTGTGTGTGTGTGTTGTCGGTGTGTTTGTGTGTGTGTGTGGTCGGTGTGTGTGTGTGTTGTCGGTGTGTGTGTGTTGTGTGTGTGTGTGTTGTCGGTGTGTGTGTTTGTTGTCGGTGTGTGTGTGTGTGTGTGTGTGTGTCGGTGTGTGTGTGTGTGTGTGTGTGTGTTGTCGGTGTGTGTGTGTGTGTGTGTTGTGTTGTCGGTGTGTGTGTGTGTGTGTGTTGTGTGTGTGTGTGTTGTCGGTGTGTGTGTGTGTTGTCGGTGTGTGTGTGTGTGTTGTCGGTGTGTGTGTGTGTGTGTGTTGTCGGTGTGTGTGTGTGTTGTCGGTGTGTGTGTGTGTGTGTTGTCGGTGTGTGTGTGTGTGTGTTGTCGGTGTGTGTGTGTGTTGTCGGTGTGTGTGTGTGTGTGTGTGTGTTGTCGGTGTGTGTGTGTGTGTGTTGTCGGTGTGTGGTGTGTGTGTTGTCGGTGTGTGTGTGTGTGTTGTCGGTGTGTGTGTGTGTGTGTTGTCGTGTGTGTGTGTGTGTGTTGTCGGTGTGTGTGTGTGTGTGTGTTGTCGGTGTGTGTGGGTTGTGTGTGTGTGTGTTGTCGGTGTGTGTGTGTGTGTTGTCGGTGTGTGTGTGTGTGTTGTCGGTGTGTGTGTGTGTGTTGTCGGTGTGTGTGTGTGTGTTGTCGGTGTGTGTGTGTGTGTGTTGTCGGTGTGTGTGTGTGTGTGTGTTGTCGGTGTGTGTGGGTTGTGTGTGTGTGTGTTGTCGGTGTGTGTGTTTGTGTTGTCGGTGTGTGTGTGTGTGTTGTCGGTGTGTGTGTGTGTGTGGGTTGTCGGTGTGTGTGTGTGTGTTGTCGGTGTGTGTGTGTGTGTTGTCGGTGTGTGTGTGTGTGTGTGTGGTCGGTGTGTGTGTGTGTTGTCGGTGTGTGTGTGTTGTGTGTGTGTGTGTTGTCGGTGTGTGTGTGTGTTGTCGGTGTGTGTGTGTGTGTGTGTGTGTTGTCGGTGTGTGTGTGTGTGTGTGTGTGTGTTGTCGGTGTGTGTGTGTGTGTGTTTGTGTTGTCGGTGTGTGTGTGTGTGTGTGTGTGTGTGTGTGTGTGTTGTCGGTGTGTGTGTGTGTTGTCGGTGTGTGTGTGTGTGTTGTCGGTGTGTGTGTGTGTGTGTGTTGTCGTGTGTGTGTGTGTGTTGTCGGTGTGTGTGTGTGTGTGTTGTCGGTGTGTGTGTGTGTGTGTTGTCGGTGTGTGTGTGTGTTGTCGGTGTGTGTGTGTGTGTGTGTGTGTTGTCGGTGTGTGTGTGTGTGTTGTCGGTGTGTTGTGTGTGTTGTCGGTGTGTGTGTGTGTGTTGTCGGTGTGTTGTGTGTGTGTTGTCGTGTGTGTGTGTGTGTGTTGTCGGTGTGTGTGTGTTTTGTGTTGTCGGTGTGTGTGTGTGTGTGTGTGTCGGTGTGTGTGTGTGTTGTCGGTGTGTGTGTGTGTGTTGTCGGTGTGTGTGTGTGTGTGTTGTCGGTGTGTGTGTGTGTGTGTGTGTGTTGTCGGTGTGTGTGTGTGTGTGTTGTCGGTGTGTGTGTGTGTGTGTTGTCGGTGTGTGTGTGTTGTCGGTGTGTGTGTGTGTTGTCGGTGTGTTGTCGGTGTGTGTGTGTGTGTGTGTTGTCGGTGTGTGTGTGTGTGTTGTCGGTGTGTGTGTGTGTGTTGTCGGTGTGTGTGTGTGTGTGTGTGTGTGTGTGTGTTGTCGGTGTGTGTGTGTGTTGTCGGTGTGTGTGTGTGTGTGTGTGTTGTCGGTGTGTGTGTGTGTGTTGTCGGTGTGTGTGTGTGTGTGTCGTGTGTGTGTGTGTTGTCGGTGTGTGTGTGTGTGTTGTCGGTGTGTGTGTGTGTGTGTTGTCGGTGTGTGTGTGTGTGTGTTGTCGGTGTGTGTGTGTTGTGTGTGTGTGTGTTGTCGGTGTGTGTGTGTGTGTGTGTCGTGTGTGTGTGTTGTCGGTGTGTGTGTGTTGTCGGTGTGTGTGTGTGTGTGTGTGTGTTGTCGGTGTGTGTGTGTGTGTGTTGTCGGTGTGTGTGTGTGTGTTGTCGTGTGTGTGTGTGTGTGTGTTGTCGGTGTGTGTGTGTGTTGTGTGTGTGTGTGTTGTCGGTGTGTGTGTGTGTTGTCGTGTGTGTGTGTGTGTGTGTGTTGTCGTGTGTGTGTGTGTGTGTTGTCGGTCTGTGTGTGTGTGTGTGTTGTCGGTGTGTGTGTGTGTGTGTTGTCGGTGTGTGTGTGTGTGTGTGTGTGTGTGTTGTCGGTGTGTGTGTGTTGTCGGTGTGTGTGTGTGTGTGTGTGTTGTCGGTGTGTGTGTGTGTGTGTTGTCGGTGTGTGTGTGTGTGTGTGTTGTCAGTGTGTGTGTGTGTGTGTGTTGTCGGTGTGTGTGTGTGTGTTGTCGGTGTGTGTGTGTGTGTTGTCGGTGTTGTGTGTGTGTGTGTTGTCGTGTGTGTGTGTGTGTTGTCGGTGTGTGTGTGTGTGTGTGTCGTGTGTGTCGTGTGTGTGTGTGTTGTCGGTGTGTGTGTGTGTGTGTTGTCGGTGTGTGTGTGTGTGTGTTGTCGGTGTGTGTGTGTTGTCGTGTGTGTGTGTGTGTGTGTTGTCGGTGTGTGTGTGTGTGTTGTGTGTTGTGTGTGTGTGTGTTGTCGGTGTGTGTGTGTGTGTTGTCGGTGTGTGTGTGTGTGTTGTCGGTGTGTGTGTGTGTGTTGTCGGTGTGTGTGTGTTGTCGGTGTGTGTGTGTGTTGTCGGTGTGTTGTCGGTGTGTGTGTGTGTGTGTGTGTGTGTTGTCAGTGTGTGTGTGTGTTGTCGTGTGTGTGTGTGTGTGTGTGTGTTGTCGGTGTGTGTGT
Source organism: Salmo salar (assembly GCF_965601325.2). NCBI lineage: Eukaryota > Metazoa > Chordata > Actinopteri > Salmoniformes > Salmonidae > Salmo > Salmo salar. Next base: position 8,400 of record NW_027675448.1, read on the forward strand.
GTTGTGTGTGTGTGTGTTGTCGGTGTGTGTGTGTTGTTGTCGGTGTGTGTGTGTGTGTGTGTGTGTGTGTTGTCGGTGTGTGTGTGTGTGTGTTGTGTGTGTGTGTGTTGTCGGTGTGTGTGTGTGTTGTCGGTGTGTGTGTGTGTGTGTTGTCGGTGTGTGTGTGTGTTGTCGGTGTGTGTGTGTGTGTGTTGTCGGTGTGTGTGTGTGTTGTCGGTGTGTGTGTGTGTGTGTGTGTGTGTGTTGTCGGTGTGTGTGTGTGTGTTGTCGGTGTGTTTGTGTGTGTTGTCGGTGTGTGTGTGTGTGTTGTCGGTGTGTATGTGTGTGTGTTGTCAGTGTGTGTGTGTGTGTGTTGTCGGTGTGTGTGTGTTTATGTGTTGTCGGTGTGTGTGTGTGTGTGTTGTCGGTATGTGTGTGTGTGTTGTCGTCGGTGTGTGTGTGTGTTGTCGGTGTGTGTGTGTGTGTGTGTGTTGTCGGTGTGTGTGTGTGTGTTGTCGGTGTGTTTGTGTGTGTGTGTGGTCGGTGTGTGTGTGTGTGTGTTGTCGGTGTGTGTGTGTTGTGTGTGTGTGTGTTGTCGGTGTGTGTGTTTGTTGTCGGTGTGTGTGTGTGTGTGTGTGTGTGTGTTGTCGGTGTGTGTGTGTGTGTGTGTGTGTTGTCGGTGTGTGTGTGTGTGTGTGTTTGTGTTGTCGGTGTGTGTGTGTGTGTGTGTTGTGTGTGTGTGTGTTGTCGGTGTGTGTGTGTGTTGAAGGTGTGTGTGTGTGTGTGTTGTCGGTGTGTGTGTGTGTGTGTTGTCGGTGTGTGTGTGTGTGTTGTCGTTGTGTGTGTGTGTGTGTTGTCTGTGTGTGTGTGTGTGTGTGTTGTCGGTGTGTGTGTGTGTGTTGTCGGTGTGTGTGTGTGTGTGTTGTCGGTGTGTGTGTGTGTGTTGTGTGTGTGTGTGTTGTCGGTGTGTGTGTGTGTGTGTTGTCGGTGTGTGTGTGTGTGTGTTGTCGGTGTGTGTGTGTTGTCGGTGTGTGTGTGTGTGTTGTCAGTGTGTGTGTGTGTGTGTGTTGTCGGTGTGTGTGTGTGTTGTCGGTGTGTGTGTGTGTGTTGTCGGTGTTGTGTGTGTGTGTGTTGTCGGTGTGTGTGTGTGTTGTCGGTGTGTGTGTGTGTGTGTGTGTGTGTGTTGTCGGTGTGTGTGTGTGTTGTCGGTGTGTGTGTGTGTGTTGTCGGTGTGTGTGTGTGTGTGTTGTCGGTGTGTGTGTGTTGTCAGTGTGTGTGTGTGTGTGTGTTGTCGGTGTGTGTGTGTGTTGCTGGTGTTTGTGTGTGTGTGTGTTGTCGGTGTGTGTGTGTGTGTGTGTGTGTTGTCGGTGTGTGCGTGTGTGTTTTGTCGGTGTGTGTGTGTGTGTTGTGTGTGTGTGTGTTGTCGGTGTGTGTGTGTGTTGTCGGTGTGTGTGCATGTGTGTGTGTGTGTTGTCGGTGTGTGTGTGTGTGTGTTGTCGGTGTGTGTGTGTGTGTGTTGTTGGTGTGTGTGTGTGTGTTGTCGGTGTGTGTGTGTGTGTTGTCGGTGTGTGTGTGTGTGTTGTCGGTGTGTGTGTGTGTTGTCGGTGTGTGTGTGTGTGTTG
>NW_027675448.1:15000-32500 GCF_965601325.2 Salmo salar
TCAGTGTGTGTGTGTGTGTGTGTTTTCGGTGTGTGTGTGTTGTCGGTGTGTGTGTGTGTGTTGTCGGTGTTGTGTGTGTGTGTGTTGTCGGTGTGTGTGTGTGTTGTCGGTGTGTGTGTGTGTGTGTGTTGTCGGTGTGTGTGTGTTGTCGGTGTGTGTGTGTGTGTGTTGTCGGTGTGTGTGTGTGTGTGTTGTCGGTGTGTGTGTGTTGTAAGTGTGTGTGTGTGTGTGTGTTGTCGGTGTGTGTGTGTGTGTTGCTGGTGTTTGTGTGTGTGTGTGTTGTCGGTGTGTGTGTGTGTGTTGTCGGTGTGTGTGTGTGTGTTGTCGGTGTGTGTGTGAGTGTTGTCGGTGTGTGTGTGTTGTCGGTGTGTGTGTGTGTTGTCGGTGTGTTGTCGGTGTGTGTGTGTGTGTGTGTGTGTGTTGTCGGTGTGTGTGTGTGTTGTCGTGTGTGTGTGTGTGTGTGTGTGTTGTCGGTGTGTGTGTGTTGTGTGTGTGTGTGTTGTCGGTGTGTGTGTTTGTTGTCGGTGTGTGTGTGTGTGTGTGTGTGTGTGTTGTCGGTGTGTGTGTGTGTGTGTTGTGTGTGTGTGTGTTGTCGGTGTGTGTGTGTGTTGTCGGTGTGTGTGTGTGTGTGTTGTCGGTGTGTGTGTGTGTTGTCGGTGTGTGTGTGTGTGTGTTGTCGGTGTGTGTGTGTGTTGTCGGTGTGTGTGTGTGTGTGTGTGTGTGTGTTGTCGGTGTGTGTGTGTGTGTTGTCGGTGTGTTTGTGTGTGTTGTCGGTGTGTGTGTGTGTGTTGTCGGTGTGTATGTGTGTGTGTTGTCAGTGTGTGTGTGTGTGTGTTGTCGGTGTGTGTGTGTTTATGTGTTGTCGGTGTGTGTGTGTGTGTGTTGTCGGTATGTGTGTGTGTGTTGTCGTCGGTGTGTGTGTGTGTGTGTTGTCGGTGTGTGTGTGTGTGTGTGTGTTGTCGGTGTGTGTGTGTGTGTGTGTGTTGTCGGTGTGTGTGTGTGTGTGTTGTCGGTGTGTGTGTGTTGTCGGTGTGTGTGTGTGTTGTCGGTGTGTTGTCGGTGTGTGTGTGTGTGTTGTCGGTGTGTGTGTGTTGTTGGTGTGTGTGTGTGTGTGTGTTGTCGGTGTGTGTGTGTGTTGTGTGTGTGTGTGTTGTCGGTGTGTGTGTGTGTTGTCGGTGTGTGTGTGTGTGTGTGTGTTGTCGGTGTGTGTGTGTGTGTGTTGTCGGTGTGTGCGTGTGTGTTTTGTCGGTGTGTGTGTGTGTGTGTTGTCGGTGTGTGTGTGTGTGTTGTGTGTGTGTGTGTTGTCGGTGTGTGTGTGTGTGTTGTCGGTGTGTGTGTGTGTGTTGTCGGTGTGTGTGTGTGTGTGTGTGTGTGTTGTCGGTGTGTGTGTGTGTGTTGTCGGTGTGTGTGTGTGTGTGTTGTTGGTGTGTGTGTGTGTGTTGTCGATGTGTTTGTGTGTGTGTGTTGTCGCTGTGTGTGTGTGTTGTCGGTGTGTGTGTGTGTGTGTGTTGTCGGTGTGTGTGTGTGTGTTGTCGGTGTGTGTGTGTGTGTGTGTTGTCGGTGTGTGTGTGTGTGTGTTGTCGGTGTGTGTGTGTGTTGTCGGTGTGTGTGTGTGTGTGTTGTCGGTATGTGTGTGTGTGTTGCTGGTGTGTGTGTGTGTGTGTGTTGTCGGTGTGTGTGTGTTGTCGGTGTGTGTGTGTGTGTGTGTGTGTGTGTGTTGTCGGTGTGTGTGTGTGTGTTGTCGGTGTGTGTGTGTGTGTGTTGTCGGTGTGTGTGTGTTGTCGGTGTGTGTGTGTGTGTTGTCGGTGTGTTTGTGTGTGTGTGTGGTCGGTGTGTGTGTGTGTGTGTTGTCGGTGTGTGTGTGTTGTGTGTGTGTGTGTTGTCGGTGTGTGTGTTTGTTGTCGGTGTGTGTGTGTGTGTGTGTGTTGTCGGTGTGTGTGTGTGTGTGTGTGTGTTGTCGGTGTGTGTGTGTGTGTGTGTTTGTGTTGTCGGTGTGTGTGTGTGTGTGTTGTGTGTGTGTGTGTTGTCGGTGTGTGTGTGTGTTGAAGGTGTGTGTGTGTGTGTGTTGTCGGTGTGTGTTTGTGTGTGTTGTCGGTGTGTGTGTGTGTGTGTTGTCGGTGTGTGTGTGTGTTGTCGGTGTGTGTGTGTGTGTGTGTGTGTGTGTTGTCGGTGCGTGTGTGTGTGTTGTCGGTGTGTGTGTGTGTGTGTGTGGTCGGTGTGTGTGTGTGTGTTGTCGGTGTGTATGTGTGTGTGTTGTCAGTGTGTGTGTGTGTGTGTTGTCGGTGTGTGTGTGTTTATGTGTTGTCGGTGTGTGTGTGTGTGTGTTGTCGGTGTGTGTGTGTGTGTTGTCGGTGTGTGTGTGTGTGTGTTGTCGGTGTGTGTGTGTGTGTGTTGTCGGTGTGTGTGTGTGTGTGTGTGTGTTGTCGGTGTGTGTGTGTGTGTGTGTTGTCGGTGTGTGTGTGTGTTGTCGGTGTGTGTGTGTTGTCGGTGTGTGTGTGTGTTGTCGGTGTGTTGTCGGTGTGTGTGTGTGTGTTGTCGGTGTGTGTGTGTGTGTTGTTGGTGTGTGTGTGTGTGTGTGTGTTGTCGGTGTGTGTGTGTGTGTTGTGTGTGTGTGTGTTGTCGGTGTGTGTGTGTGTTGTCGGTGTGTGTGTGTGTGTGTGTGTTGTCGGTGTGTGTGTGTGTGTTGTCGTTGTGTGTGTGTGTGTGTTGTCTGTGTGTGTGTGTGTGTGTGTTGTCGGTGTGTGTGTGTGTGTTGTCGGTGTGTGTGTGTGTGTGTTGTCGGTGTGTGTGTGTGTGTTGTGTGTGTGTGTGTTGTCGGTGTGTGTGTGTGTGTGTTGTCGGTGTGTGTGTGTGTGTGTTGTCGGTGTGTGTGTGTTGTCGGTGTGTGTGTGTGTGTTGTCAGTGTGTGTGTGTGTGTGTGTTGTCGGTGTGTGTGTGTGTGTGTGTTGTCGGTGTGTGTGTGTGTGTTGTCGGTGTTGTGTGTGTGTGTGTTGTCGGTGTGTGTGTGTGTTGTCGGTGTGTGTGTGTGTGTGTGTGTGTGTGTTGTCGGTGTGTGTGTGTGTTGTCGGTGTGTGTGTGTGTGTTGTCGGTGTGTGTGTGTGTGTGTTGTCGGTGTGTGTGTGTTGTCAGTGTGTGTGTGTGTGTGTGTTGTCGGTGTGTGTGTGTGTTGCTGGTGTTTGTGTGTGTGTGTGTTGTCGGTGTGTGTGTGTGTGTGTGTGTGTTGTCGGTGTGTGCGTGTGTGTTTTGTCGGTGTGTGTGTGTGTGTTGTGTGTGTGTGTGTTGTCGGTGTGTGTGTGTGTTGTCGGTGTGTGTGCGTGTGTGTGTGTGTGTTGTCGGTGTGTGTGTGTGTGTGTTGTCGGTGTGTGTGTGTGTGTGTTGTCGGTGTGTGTGTGTGTGTTGTCGGTGTGTGTGTGTGTGTTGTCGGTGTGTGTGTGTGTGTTGTCGGTGTGTGTGTGTGTGTTGTCGGTGTGTGTGTGTGTGTTGTCGGTGTGTTTGTGTGTGTGTGTTGTCGCTGTGTGTGTGTGTGTGTGTTGTCGGTGTGTGTGTGTGTGTGTTGTGTTTGTGTGTGTTGTCGGTGTGTGTGTGTGTGTTGTCGGTGTGTGTGTGTGTATGTGTTGTCGGTGTGTGTGTGTGTGTGTTGTCGGTGTGTGTGTGTGTGTGTGTTGTCGGTGTGTGTGTGTGTGTGTTGTCGGTATGTGTGTGTGTGTTGCTGGTGTTTGTGTGTGTGTGTGTGTGTGTGTGTGTGTGTGTGTTGTCGGTGTGTGTGTGTGTGTTGTCGGTGTGTGTGTGTGTGTGTTGTCGGTGTGTGTGTGTGTGTGTGTTGTCGGTGTGTGTGGGTTGTGTGTGTGTGTGTTGTCGGTGTGTGTGTTTGTGTTGTCGGTGTGTGTGTGTGTGTTGTCGGTGTGTGTGTGTGTGTGGGTTGTCGGTGTGTGTGTGTGTGTTGTCGGTGTGTGTGTGTGTGTTGTCGGTGTGTTTGTGTGTGTGTGTGGTCGGTGTGTGTGTGTGTTGTCGGTGTGTGTGTGTTGTGTGTGTGTGTGTTGTCGGTGTGTGTGTTTGTTGTCGGTGTGTGTGTGTGTGTGTGTGTGTTGTCGGTGTGTGTGTGTGTGTGTGTGTGTGTTGTCGGTGTGTGTGTGTGTGTGTTTGTGTTGTCGGTGTGTGTGTGTGTGTGTGTTGTGTGTGTGTGTGTTGTCGGTGTGTGTGTGTGTTGTCGGTGTGTGTGTGTGTGTTGTCGGTGTGTGTGTGTGTGTGTGTTGTCGGTGTGTGTGTGTGTTGTCGGTGTGTGTGTGTGTGTGTTGTCGGTGTGTGTGTGTGTGTGTTGTCGGTGTGTGTGTGTGTTGTCGGTGTGTGTGTGTGTGTGTGTGTGTTGTCGGTGTGTGTGTGTGTGTTGTCGGTGTGTATGTGTGTGTTGTCGGTGTGTGTGTGTGTGTTGTCGGTGTGTATGTGTGTGTGTTGTCAGTGTGTGTGTGTGTGTGTTGTCGGTGTGTGTGTGTTTATGTGTTGTCGGTGTGTGTGTGTGTGTGTGTTGTCGGTGTGTGTGTGTGTTGTCGGTGTGTGTGTGTGTGTTGTCGGTGTGTGTGTGTGTGTGTTGTCGGTGTGTGTGTGTGTGTGTGTGTGTTGTCGGTGTGTGTGTGTGTGTGTTGTCGGTGTGTGTGTGTGTGTGTTGTCGGTGTGTGTGTGTTGTCGGTGTGTGTGTGTGTTGTCGGTGTGTTGTCGGTGTGTGTGTGTGTGTGTGTTGTCGGTGTGTGTGTGTGTGTTGTCGGTGTGTGTGTGTGTGTTGTCGGTGTGTGTGTGTGTGTTGTGTGTGTGTGTGTTGTCGGTGTGTGTGTGTGTTGTCGGTGTGTGTGTGTGTGTGTGTGTGTTGTCGGTGTGTGTGTGTTGTCGGTGTGTGTGTGTGTGTGTTGTCGGTGTGTGTGTTGTCGGTGTGTGTGTGTGTGTTGTCGGTGTGTGTGTGTGTGTGTTGTCGGTGTGTGTGTGTGTGTGTGTTGTCGGTGTGTGTGTGTTGTGTGTGTGTGTGTTGTCGGTGTGTGTGTGTGTGTGTGTGTGTGTGTGTGTTGTCGGTGTGTGTGTGTTGTCGGTGTATGTGTGTGTGTGTGTGTGTTGTCGGTGTGTGTGTGTGTGTGTTGTCGGTGTGTGTGTGTGTGTTGTCAGTGTGTGTGTGTGTGTGTGTTGTCGGTGTGTGTGTGTGTTGTGTGTGTGTGTGTTGTCGGTGTGTGTGTGTGTTGTCGGTGTGTGTGTGTGTGTGTGTGTTGTCGGTGTGTGTGTGTGTGTTGTCGGTCTGTGTGTGTGTGTGTGTTGTCGGTGTGTGTGTGTGTGTGTTGTCGGTGTGTGTGTGTGTGTGTGTGTGTGTTGTCGGTGTGTGTGTGTTGTCGGTGTGTGTGTGTGTGTGTGTGTTGTCGGTGTGTGTGTGTGTGTGTTGTCGGTGTGTGTGTGTGTGTGTGTGTTGTCAGTGTGTGTGTGTGTGTGTGTTTTCGGTGTGTGTGTGTGTGTTGTCGGTGTGTGTGTGTGTGTTGTCGGTGTTGTGTGTGTGTGTGTTGTCGGTGTGTGTGTGTGTTGTCGGTGTGTGTGTGTGTGTGTGTGTGTTGTCGGTGTGTGTGTGTTGTCGGTGTGTGTGTGTGTGTGTTGTCGGTGTGTGTGTGTGTGTGTTGTCGGTGTGTGTGTGTTGTAAGTGTGTGTGTGTGTGTGTGTTGTCGGTGTGTGTGTGTGTGTTGCTGGTGTTTGTGTGTGTGTGTGTTGTCGGTGTGTGTGTGTGTGTTGTCGGTGTGTGTGTGTGTGTTGTCGGTGTGTGTGTGAGTGTTGTCAGTGTGTGTGTGTTGTCGGTGTGTGTGTGTGTTGTCGGTGTGTTGTCGGTGTGTGTGTGTGTGTGTGTGTGTTGTCAGTGTGTGTGTGTGTTGTCGTGTGTGTGTGTGTGTGTGTGTGTTGTCGGTGTGTGTGTGTTGTGTGTGTGTGTGTTGTCGGTGTGTGTGTTTGTTGTCGGTGTGTGTGTGTGTGTGTGTGTGTGTGTTGTCGGTGTGTGTGTGTGTGTGTTGTGTGTGTGTGTGTTGTCGGTGTGTGTGTGTGTTGTCGGTGTGTGTGTGTGTGTGTTGTCGGTGTGTGTGTGTGTTGTCGGTGTGTGTGTGTGTGTGTTGTCGGTGTGTGTGTGTGTTGTCGGTGTGTGTGTGTGTGTGTGTGTGTGTGTTGTCGGTGTGTGTGTGTGTGTTGTCGGTGTGTTTGTGTGTGTTGTCGGTGTGTGTGTGTGTGTTGTCGGTGTGTATGTGTGTGTGTTGTCAGTGTGTGTGTGTGTGTGTTGTCGGTGTGTGTGTGTTTATGTGTTGTCGGTGTGTGTGTGTGTGTGTTGTCGGTATGTGTGTGTGTGTTGTCGTCGGTGTGTGTGTGTGTTGTCGGTGTGTGTGTGTGTGTGTGTGTTGTCGGTGTGTGTGTGTGTGTGTGTGTTGTCGGTGTGTGTGTGTGTGTGTTGTCGGTGTGTGTGTGTTGTCGGTGTGTGTGTGTGTTGTCGGTGTGTTGTCGGTGTGTGTGTGTGTGTTGTCGGTGTGTGTGTGTTGTTGGTGTGTGTGTGTGTGTGTTGTCGGTGTGTGTGTGTGTTGTGTGTGTGTGTGTTGTCGGTGTGTGTGTGTGTTGTCGGTGTGTGTGTGTGTGTGTGTTGTCGGTGTGTGTGTGTGTGTGTTGTCGGTGTGTGCGTGTGTGTTTTGTCGGTGTGTGTGTGTGTGTGTTGTCGGTGTGTGTGTGTGTGTTGTGTGTGTGTGTGTTGTCGGTGTGTGTGTGTGAGTGTGTGTGTTGTCGGTGTGTGTGTGTGTCTGTGTTGTCGGTGTGTGTGTGTGTGTGTGTTGTCGGTGTGTGTGTGTGTGTTGTCGGTGTGTGTGTGTTGTCGGTGTGTGTGTGTGTGTGTGTTGTCGGTGTGTATGTGTGTGTGTTGTCAGTGTGTGTGTGTGTGTGTTGTCGGTGTGTGTGTGTTTATGTGTTGTCGGTGTGTGTGTGTTGTCGGTGTGTGTGTGTTGTCGGTGTGTGTGTGTGTTGTCGGTGTGTGTGTGTTGTCGGTGTGTGTGTGTGTGTGTGTTGTCGGTGTGTGTGTGTGTGTGTGTTGTCGGTGTGTGTGTGTGTGTGTGTGTTGTCGGTGTGTGTGTGTGTGTGTGTTGTCGGTGTGTGTGTGGGTGTGTTTGTGTTGTGTGTGTGTGTGTTGTCGGTGTGTGTGTGTGTGTGTTGTCGGTGTGTGTGTGTGTGTTGTCGGTGTGTGTGTGTGTGTTGTCGGTGTGTGTGTGTGTGTGTTGTCGGTGTGTGTGTGTTATCGGTGTGTGTGTGTGTGTGTGTGTTGTCGGTGTGTGTGTGTGTGTGTGTGTGTTGTCGGTGTGTGTGTGTGTGTGTTGTCGGTGTGTGTGTGTGTGTGTGTTGTCGGTGTGTGTGTGTTGTCGGTGTGTGTGTGTGTTGTGGGTGTGTTGTCGGTGTGTGTGTGTGTGTGTGTTGTCGGTGTGTGTGTGTGTTGTCGGTGTGTGTGTGTGTGTGTGTGTTGTCGGTGTGTGTGTGTGTGTTGTCGGTGTGTGTGTGTGTGTGTGTGTGTTGTCGGTGTGTGTGTGTGTGTTGTCGGTGTGTGTGTGTGTGTTGTCGGTGTGTGTGTGTGTGTGTGTGTGTGTTGTCGGTGTGTGTGTGTGTGTGTGTTGTCGGTGTGTGTGTGTGTGTGTTGTTGGTGTGTGTGTGTGTGTTGTCGATGTGTTTGTGTGTGTGTGTTGTCGCTGTGTGTGTGTGTTGTCGGTGTGTGTGTGTGTGTGTTGTCGGTGTGTGTGTGTGTGTTGTCGGTGTGTGTGTGTGTGTGTGTTGTCGGTGTGTGTGTGTGTGTGTTGTCGGTGTGTGTGTGTGTGTGTTGTCGGTGTGTGTGTGTGTGTGTTGTCGGTATGTGTGTGTGTGTTGCTGGTGTGTGTGTGTGTGTGTGTTGTCGGTGTGTGTGTGTTGTCGGTGTGTGTGTGTGTGTGTGTGTGTGTGTGTGTGTGTTGTCGGTGTGTGTGTGTGTGTTGTCGGTGTGTGTGTGTGTGTGTTGTCGGTGTGTGTGTGTTGTCGGTGTGTGTGTGTGTGTTGTCGGTGTGTTTGTGTGTGTGTGTGGTCGGTGTGTGTGTGTGTGTGTTGTCGCTGTGTGTGTGTTGTGTGTGTGTGTGTGTTGTCGGTGTGTGTGTTTGTTGTCGGTGTGTGTGTGTGTGTGTGTGTGTGTGTGTTGTCGGTGTGTGTGTGTGTGTGTGTGTGTGTGTGTTGTCGGTGTGTGTGTGTGTGTGTGTGTGTTTGTGTTGTCGGTGTGTGTGTGTGTGTGTGTTGTGTGTGTGTGTGTTGTCGGTGTGTGTGTGTGTTGAAGGTGTGTGTGTGTGTGTGTTGTCGGTGTGTGTGTGTGTGTGTTGTCGGTGTGTGTGTGTGTGTGTTGTCGGTGTGTGTGTGTGTTGTCGGTGTGTGTGTGTGTGTGTGTGTGTGTGTTGTCGGTGCGTGTGTGTGTGTTGTCGGTGTGTGTGTGTGTGTGGTCGGTGTGTGTGTGTGTGTTGTCGGTGTGTATGTGTGTGTGTTGTCAGTGTGTGTGTGTGTGTGTTGTCGGTGTGTGTGTGTTTATGTGTTGTCGGTGTGTGTGTGTGTGTGTTGTCGGTGTGTGTGTGTGTGTTGTCGGTGTGTGTGTGTGTGTGTTGTCGGTGTGTGTGTGTGTGTGTTGTCGGTGTGTGTGTGTGTGTGTGTGTGTTGTCGGTGTGTGTGTGTGTGTGTGTTGTCGGTGTGTGTGTGTGTGTGTTGTCGGTGTGTGTGTGTTGTCGGTGTGTGTGTGTGTTGTCGGTGTGTTGTCGGTGTGTGTGTGTGTGTTGTCGGTGTGTGTGTGTGTGTTGTTGGTGTGTGTGTGTGTGTGTGTTGTCGGTGTGTGTGTGTGTGTTGTGTGTGTGTGTGTTGTCGGTGTGTGTGTGTGTTGTCGGTGTGTGTGTGTGTGTGTTGTCAGTGTGTGTGTGTGTGTTGTCGGTGTGTGTGTGTGTGTGTTGTCTGTGTGTGTGTGTGTGTGTGTGTTGTCGGTGTGTGTGTGTGTGTGTGTGTGTGTGTGTGTGTTGTCGGTGTGTGTGTGTTGTCGGTGTATGTGTGTGTGTGTGTGTGTTGTCGGTGTGTGTGTGTGTGTGTTGTCGGTGTGTGTGTGTGTGTTGTCAGTGTGTGTGTGTGTGTGTGTTGTCGGTGTGTGTGTGTGTTGTGTGTGTGTGTGTTGTCGGTGTGTGTGTGTGTTGTCGGTGTGTGTGTGTGTGTGTGTGTTGTCGGTGTGTGTGTGTGTGTTGTCGGTCTGTGTGTGTGTGTGTGTTGTCGGTGTGTGTGTGTGTGTGTTGTCGGTGTGTGTGTGTGTGTGTGTGTGTGTTGTCGGTGTGTGTGTGTTGTCGGTGTGTGTGTGTGTGTGTGTGTTGTCGGTGTGTGTGTGTGTGTGTTGTCGGTGTGTGTGTGTGTGTGTGTTGTCAGTGTGTGTGTGTGTGTGTGTTTTCGGTGTGTGTGTGTGTGTTGTCGGTGTGTGTGTGTGTGTTGTCGGTGTTGTGTGTGTGTGTGTTGTCGGTGTGTGTGTGTGTTGTCGGTGTGTGTGTGTGTGTGTGTGTGTTGTCGGTGTGTGTGTGTTGTCGGTGTGTGTGTGTGTGTGTTGTCGGTGTGTGTGTGTGTGTGTTGTCGGTGTGTGTGTGTTGTAAGTGTGTGTGTGTGTGTGTGTTGTCGGTGTGTGTGTGTGTGTTGCTGGTGTTTGTGTGTGTGTGTGTTGTCGGTGTGTGTGTGTGTGTTGTCGGTGTGTGTGTGTGTGTTGTCGGTGTGTGTGTGAGTGTTGTCAGTGTGTGTGTGTTGTCGGTGTGTGTGTGTGTTGTCGGTGTGTTGTCGGTGTGTGTGTGTGTGTGTGTGTGTTGTCAGTGTGTGTGTGTGTTGTCGTGTGTGTGTGTGTGTGTGTGTGTTGTCGGTGTGTGTGTGTTGTGTGTGTGTGTGTTGTCGGTGTGTGTGTTTGTTGTCGGTGTGTGTGTGTGTGTGTGTGTGTGTGTTGTCGGTGTGTGTGTGTGTGTGTTGTGTGTGTGTGTGTTGTCGGTGTGTGTGTGTGTTGTCGGTGTGTGTGTGTGTGTGTTGTCGGTGTGTGTGTGTGTTGTCGGTGTGTGTGTGTGTGTGTTGTCGGTGTGTGTGTGTGTTGTCGGTGTGTGTGTGTGTGTGTGTGTGTGTGTTGTCGGTGTGTGTGTGTGTGTTGTCGGTGTGTTTGTGTGTGTTGTCGGTGTGTGTGTGTGTGTTGTCGGTGTGTATGTGTGTGTGTTGTCAGTGTGTGTGTGTGTGTGTTGTCGGTGTGTGTGTGTTTATGTGTTGTCGGTGTGTGTGTGTGTGTGTTGTCGGTATGTGTGTGTGTGTTGTCGTCGGTGTGTGTGTGTGTTGTCGGTGTGTGTGTGTGTGTGTGTGTTGTCGGTGTGTGTGTGTGTGTGTGTGTTGTCGGTGTGTGTGTGTGTGTGTTGTCGGTGTGTGTGTGTTGTCGGTGTGTGTGTGTGTTGTCGGTGTGTTGTCGGTGTGTGTGTGTGTGTTGTCGGTGTGTGTGTGTTGTTGGTGTGTGTGTGTGTGTGTTGTCGGTGTGTGTGTGTGTTGTGTGTGTGTGTGTTGTCGGTGTGTGTGTGTGTTGTCGGTGTGTGTGTGTGTGTGTGTTGTCGGTGTGTGTGTGTGTGTGTTGTCGGTGTGTGCGTGTGTGTTTTGTCGGTGTGTGTGTGTGTGTGTTGTCGGTGTGTGTGTGTGTGTTGTGTGTGTGTGTGTTGTCGGTGTGTGTGTGTGAGTGTGTGTGTTGTCGGTGTGTGTGTGTGTCTGTGTTGTCGGTGTGTGTGTGTGTGTGTGTTGTCGGTGTGTGTGTGTGTGTTGTCGGTGTGTGTGTGTTGTCGGTGTGTGTGTGTGTGTGTGTTGTCGGTGTGTATGTGTGTGTGTTGTCAGTGTGTGTGTGTGTGTGTTGTCGGTGTGTGTGTGTTTATGTGTTGTCGGTGTGTGTGTGTTGTCGGTGTGTGTGTGTTGTCGGTGTGTGTGTGTGTTGTCGGTGTGTGTGTGTTGTCGGTGTGTGTGTGTGTGTGTGTTGTCGGTGTGTGTGTGTGTGTGTGTTGTCGGTGTGTGTGTGTGTGTGTGTGTTGTCGGTGTGTGTGTGTGTGTGTGTTGTCGGTGTGTGTGTGGGTGTGTTTGTGTTGTGTGTGTGTGTGTTGTCGGTGTGTGTGTGTGTGTGTTGTCGGTGTGTGTGTGTGTGTTGTCGGTGTGTGTGTGTGTGTTGTCGGTGTGTGTGTGTGTGTGTTGTCGGTGTGTGTGTGTTATCGGTGTGTGTGTGTGTGTGTGTGTTGTCGGTGTGTGTGTGTGTGTGTGTGTGTTGTCGGTGTGTGTGTGTGTGTGTTGTCGGTGTGTGTGTGTGTGTGTGTTGTCGGTGTGTGTGTGTTGTCGGTGTGTGTGTGTGTTGTGGGTGTGTTGTCGGTGTGTGTGTGTGTGTGTGTTGTCGGTGTGTGTGTGTGTTGTCGGTGTGTGTGTGTGTGTGTGTGTTGTCGGTGTGTGTGTGTGTGTTGTCGGTGTGTGTGTGTGTGTGTGTGTGTTGTCGGTGTGTGTGTGTGTGTTGTCGGTGTGTGTGTGTGTGTTGTCGGTGTGTGTGTGTGTGTGTGTGTGTGTTGTCGGTGTGTGTGTGTGTGTGTGTTGTCGGTGTGTGTGTGTGTGTGTTGTTGGTGTGTGTGTGTGTGTTGTCGATGTGTTTGTGTGTGTGTGTTGTCGCTGTGTGTGTGTGTTGTCGGTGTGTGTGTGTGTGTGTTGTCGGTGTGTGTGTGTGTGTTGTCGGTGTGTGTGTGTGTGTGTGTTGTCGGTGTGTGTGTGTGTGTGTTGTCGGTGTGTGTGTGTGTGTGTTGTCGGTGTGTGTGTGTGTGTGTTGTCGGTATGTGTGTGTGTGTTGCTGGTGTGTGTGTGTGTGTGTGTTGTCGGTGTGTGTGTGTTGTCGGTGTGTGTGTGTGTGTGTGTGTGTGTGTGTGTGTGTTGTCGGTGTGTGTGTGTGTGTTGTCGGTGTGTGTGTGTGTGTGTTGTCGGTGTGTGTGTGTTGTCGGTGTGTGTGTGTGTGTTGTCGGTGTGTTTGTGTGTGTGTGTGGTCGGTGTGTGTGTGTGTGTGTTGTCGCTGTGTGTGTGTTGTGTGTGTGTGTGTGTTGTCGGTGTGTGTGTTTGTTGTCGGTGTGTGTGTGTGTGTGTGTGTGTGTGTGTTGTCGGTGTGTGTGTGTGTGTGTGTGTGTGTGTGTTGTCGGTGTGTGTGTGTGTGTGTGTGTGTTTGTGTTGTCGGTGTGTGTGTGTGTGTGTGTTGTGTGTGTGTGTGTTGTCGGTGTGTGTGTGTGTTGAAGGTGTGTGTGTGTGTGTGTTGTCGGTGTGTGTGTGTGTGTGTTGTCGGTGTGTGTGTGTGTGTGTTGTCGGTGTGTGTGTGTGTTGTCGGTGTGTGTGTGTGTGTGTGTGTGTGTGTTGTCGGTGCGTGTGTGTGTGTTGTCGGTGTGTGTGTGTGTGTGGTCGGTGTGTGTGTGTGTGTTGTCGGTGTGTATGTGTGTGTGTTGTCAGTGTGTGTGTGTGTGTGTTGTCGGTGTGTGTGTGTTTATGTGTTGTCGGTGTGTGTGTGTGTGTGTTGTCGGTGTGTGTGTGTGTGTTGTCGGTGTGTGTGTGTGTGTGTTGTCGGTGTGTGTGTGTGTGTGTTGTCGGTGTGTGTGTGTGTGTGTGTGTGTTGTCGGTGTGTGTGTGTGTGTGTGTTGTCGGTGTGTGTGTGTGTGTGTTGTCGGTGTGTGTGTGTTGTCGGTGTGTGTGTGTGTTGTCGGTGTGTTGTCGGTGTGTGTGTGTGTGTTGTCGGTGTGTGTGTGTGTGTTGTTGGTGTGTGTGTGTGTGTGTGTTGTCGGTGTGTGTGTGTGTGTTGTGTGTGTGTGTGTTGTCGGTGTGTGTGTGTGTTGTCGGTGTGTGTGTGTGTGTGTTGTCAGTGTGTGTGTGTGTGTTGTCGGTGTGTGTGTGTGTGTGTTGTCTGTGTGTGTGTGTGTGTGTGTGTTGTCGGTGTGTGTGTGTGTGTTGTCGGTGTGTGTGTGTGTGTGTTGTCGGTGTGTGTGTGTGTGTTGTGTGTGTGTGTGTTGTCGGTGTGTGTGTGTGTGTGTTGTCGGTGTGTGTGTGTGTGTTGTCGGTGTGTGTGTGTGTGTTGTGTGTGTGTGTGTTGTCGGTGTGTGTGTGTGTGTGTGTTGTCGGTGTGTGTGTGTGTGTGTGTGTGTTGTCGGTGTGTGTGTGTTGTCGGTGTGTGTGTGTGTGTTGTCAGTGTGTGTGTGTGTGTGTGTTGTCGGTGTGTGTGTGTGTGTGTGTTGTCGGTGTGTGTGTGTGTGTTGTCGGTGTTGTGTGTGTGTGTGTTGTCGGTGTGTGTGTGTGTTGTCGGTGTGTGTGTGTGTGTGTGTGTGTGTGTTGTCGGTGTGTGTGTGTTGTCAGTGTGTGTGTGTGTGTGTGTTGTCGGTGTGTGTGTGTGTTGCTGGTGTTTGTGTGTGTGTGTGTTGTCGGTGTGTGTGTGTGTGTGTGTGTGTTGTCGGTGTGTGCGTGTGTGTTTTGTCGGTGTGTGTGTGTGTGTTGTGTGTGTGTGTGTTGTCGGTGTGTGTGTGTGTTGTCGGTGTGTGTGCGTGTGTGTGTGTGTGTTGTCGGTGTGTGTGTGTGTGTGTTGTCGGTGTGTGTGTGTGTGTGTGTTGTCGGTGTGTGTGTGTGTGTTGTCGGTGTGTGTGTGTGTGTGTTGTCGGTGTGTGTGTGTGTGTTGTCGGTGTGTGTGTGTGTGTTGTCGGTGTGTATGTGTGTGTGTTGTCAGTGTGTGTGTGTGTGTGTTGTCGGTGTGTGTGTGTTTATGTGTTGTCGGTGTGTGTGTGTGTGTGTTGTCGGTGTGTGTGTGTGTGTTGTCGTCGGTGTGTGTGTGTGTGTGTTGTCGGTGTGTGTGTGTGTGTGTTGTCGGTGTGTGTGTGTGTGTGTGTGTTGTCGGTGTGTGTGTGTGTGTGTTGTCGGTGCGTGTGTGTTGTCGGTGTGTGTGTGTGTTGTCGGTGTGTTGTCGGTGTGTGTGTGTGTGTTGTCGGTGTGTGTGTGTGTGTTGTTGGTGTGTGTGTGTGTTGTCGGTGTGTGTGTGTGTTGTGTGTGTGTGTGTTGTCGGTGTGTGTGTGTGTTGTCGGTGTGTGTGTGTGTGTGTGTGTTGTCGGTGTGTGTGTGTGTGTGTTGTCGGTGTGTGCGTGTGTGTTTTGTCGGTGTGTGTGTGTGTGTGTTGTCGGTGTGTGTGTGTGTGTTGTGTGTGTGTGTGTTGTCGGTGTGTGTGTGTGAGTGTGTGTGTTGTCGGTGTGTGTGTGTGTGTGTGTTGTCGGTGTGTGTGTGTGTGTGTGTTGTCGGTGTGTGTGTGTGTGTTGTCGGTGTGTGTGTGTTGTCGGTGTGTGTGTGTGTGTGTGTTGTCGGTGTGTATGTGTGTGTGTTGTCAGTGTGTGTGTGTGTGTGTTGTCGGTGTGTGTGTGTTTATGTGTTGTCGGTGTGTGTGTGTTGTCGGTGTGTGTGTGTTGTCGGTGTGTGTGTGTTTATGTGTTGTCGGTGTGTGTGTGTTGTCGGTGTGTGTGTGTTGTCGGTGTGTGTGTGTGTTGTCGGTGTGTGTGTGTTGTCGGTGTGTGTGTGTGTGTGTGTTGTCGGTGTGTGTGTGTGTGTGTGTTGTCGGTGTGTGTGTGTGTGTGTGTGTTGTCGGTGTGTGTGTGTGTGTGTGTTGTCGGTGTGTGTGTGGGTGTGTTTGTGTTGTGTGTGTGTGTGTTGTCGGTGTGTGTGTGTGTGTGTTGTCGGTGTGTGTGTGTGTGTTGTCGGTGTGTGTGTGTGTGTTGTCGGTGTGTGTGTGTGTGTGTTGTCGGTGTGTGTGTGTTATCGGTGTGTGTGTGTGTGTGTGTTGTCGGTGTGTGTGTGTGTGTGTGTGTGTTGTCGGTGTGTGTGTGTGTGTGTTGTCGGTGTGTGTGGTGTGTGTGTGTTGTCGGTGTGTGTGTGTGTGTCGGTGTGTGTGTGTGTGTGTGTGGTGTGTTGTCGGTGTGTGTGTGTGTGTGTGTTGTCGGTGTGTGTGTGTGTTGTCGGTGTGTGTGTGTGTGTGTGTGTTGTCGGTGTGTGTGTGTGTGTTGTCGGTGTGTGTGTGTGTGTGTGTGTGTTGTCGGTGTGTGTGTGTGTGTTGTCGGTGTGTGTGTGTGTGTTGTCGGTGTGTGTGTGTGTGTGTGTGTGTGTTGTCGGTGTGTGTGTGTGTGTGTGTTGTCGGTGTGTGTGTGTGTGTGTTGTTGGTGTGTGTGTGTGTGTTGTCGATGTGTTTGTGTGTGTGTGTTGTCGCTGTGTGTGTGTGTTGTCGGTGTGTGTGTGTGTGTGTTGTCGGTGTGTGTGTGTGTGTTGTCGGTGTGTGTGTGTGTGTGTGTTGTCGGTGTGTGTGTGTGTGTGTTGTCGGTGTGTGTGTGTGTGTGTTGTCGGTGTGTGTGTGTGTGTGTTGTCGGTATGTGTGTGTGTGTTGCTGGTGTGTGTGTGTGTGTGTGTTGTCGGTGTGTGTGTGTTGTCGGTGTGTGTGTGTGTGTGTGTGTGTGTGTGTGTGTGTTGTCGGTGTGTGTGTGTGTGTTGTCGGTGTGTGTGTGTGTGTGTTGTCGGTGTGTGTGTGTTGTCGGTGTGTGTGTGTGTGTTGTCGGTGTGTTTGTGTGTGTGTGTGGTCGGTGTGTGTGTGTGTGTGTTGTCGCTGTGTGTGTGTGTGTGTGTGTGTGTGTTGTCGGTGTGTGTGTTTGTTGTCGGTGTGTGTGTGTGTGTGTGTGTGTGTTGTCGGTGTGTGTGTGTGTGTGTGTGTGTGTGTGTGTGTTGTCGGTGTGTGTGTGTGTGTGTGTTTGTGTTGTCGGTGTGTGTGTGTGTGTGTGTTGTGTGTGTGTGTGTTGTCGGTGTGTGTGTGTGTTGAAGGTGTGTGTGTGTGTGTGTTGTCGGTGTGTGTGTGTGTGTGTTGTCGGTGTGTGTGTGTGTGTGTTGTCGGTGTGTGTGTGTGTTGTCGGTGTGTGTGTGTGTGTGTGTGTGTGTGTTGTCGGTGCGTGTGTGTGTGTTGTCGGTGTGTGTGTGTGTGTGGTCGGTGTGTGTGTGTGTGTTGTCGGTGTGTATGTGTGTGTGTTGTCAGTGTGTGTGTGTGTGTGTTGTCGGTGTGTGTGTGTTTATGTGTTGTCGGTGTGTGTGTGTGTGTGTTGTCGGTGTGTGTGTGTGTGTTGTCGGTGTGTGTGTGTGTGTGTTGTCGGTGTGTGTGTGTGTGTGTTGTCGGTGTGTGTGTGTGTGTGTGTGTTGTCGGTGTGTGTGTGTGTGTGTGTTGTCGGTGTGTGTGTGTGTGTGTTGTCGGTGTGTGTGTGTTGTCGGTGTGTGTGTGTGTTGTCGGTGTGTTGTCGGTGTGTGTGTGTGTGTTGTCGGTGTGTGTGTGTGTGTTGTTGGTGTGTGTGTGTGTGTGTGTTGTCGGTGTGTGTGTGTGTGTTGTGTGTGTGTGTGTTGTCGGTGTGTGTGTGTGTTGTCGGTGTGTGTGTGTGTGTGTGTGTTGTCGGTGTGTGTGTGTGTGTTGTCGGTGTGTGTGTGTGTGTGTTGTCTGTGTGTGTGTGTGTGTGTGTTGTCGGTGTGTGTGTGTGTGTTGTCGGTGTGTGTGTGTGTGTGTTGTCGGTGTGTGTGTGTGTGTTGTGTGTGTGTGTGTTGTCGGTGTGTGTGTGTGTGTGTTGTCGGTGTGTGTGTGTGTGTGTGTTGTCGGTGTGTGTGTGTTGTGGTGTGTGTGTGTGTGTTGTCGGTGTGTGTGTGTGTGTGTGTTGTCGGTGTGTGTGTGTGTGTGTGGTGTGTCGGTGTGTGTGTGTTGTCGGTGTGTGTGTGTGTGTTGTCGGTGTGTGTGTGTGTGTGTGTTGTCGTGTGTGTGTGTGTGTGTGTTGTCGGTGTGTGTGTGTGTGTTGTCGGTGTGTGTGTGTGTGTGTTGTCGGTGTGTGTGTGTGTTGTCGGTGTGTGTGTGTGTGTGTGTGTGTGTGTGTTGTCGGTGTGTGTGTGTTGTCAGTGTGTGTGTGTGTGTGTGTTGTCGGTGTGTGTGTGTGTTGCTGGTGTTTGTGTGTGTGTGTGTTGTCGGTGTGTGTGTGTGTGTGTGTTGTCGGTGTGTGCGTGTGTGTTTTGTCGGTGTGTGTGTGTGTGTTGTGTGTGTGTGTGTTGTCGGTGTGTGTGTGTGTTGTCGGTGTGTGTGCGTGTGTGTGTGTGTGTTGTCGGTGTGTGTGTGTGTGTGTTGTCGGTGTGTGTGTGTGTGTGTGTTGTCGGTGTGTGTGTGTGTGTTGTCGGTGTGTGTGTGTGTGTGTTGTCGGTGTGTGTGTGTGTGTTGTCGGTGTGTGTGTGTGTGTTGTCGGTGTGTGTGTGTGTGTTGTCGTGTGTGTGTGTGTGTGTTGTCGGTGTGTGTGTGTTTGTGTGTTGTCGGTGTGTGTGTGTGTGTGTTGTCGGTGTGTGTGTGTGTGTTGTCGTCGGTGTGTGTGTGTGTGTGTTGTCGGTGTGTGTGTGT